>NC_064852.1:89981867-90281867 GCF_024139225.1 Suncus etruscus
TCATTTGGTTAATGTTTTTGCTAATGTATCTTTGAATGCTGCCACATCTTTATTAATTCAAAGAATACTGCAACTAATTTCTTTATAAGAAAATTATGATTAGAAATAAAAATCATTTATAAGATGAATATTTGGAGGGGTGGGGGAAAAAGATGAATATTTGGAATAAAGGAATGGGAATATTTAAGACTCTCCTTACATTTTTACCAATAAAAATGGGTCCAACCGATTCTTTCCAGAATGGTTGTATCAATTCACACTAGCAGTGATTGCCAGAGTTTTTCTGACAACATCCTTACCATGACCACTGTTGCTTTTTAATCTTTGCTAATGGATTGGTGAAAAATTAGGCATACCATTCTTGTTTGAACTTACAGATGGAAGTTGCTTTTTCCATGTTTTTTTTTAAAACAGACATATTCCTCTTCAGAGCTTATGCTAATTCCCTTGAATTATTCCAGTTCCAAACACGTCATGAAGCAATCATCAGTGCTTGAGCTTTCTATTACAGCGTGCTGCTCCCTCAAATAAAGTGTATCAGCCATCTTTAGTTCATTTACTTAGTCACCCATCCATGCAATCCTTAAACAACCTTTATGGAAAGCATTTTGGCAAGAAGTATTCAAGTCTTTGAAATGTGCATATTCTTTAACCCCACAGGCTCTCCTAGAAAGACATCTTCTGGGGATCAGTCACATTTGATTTGTTTGCCAAAGAAACCGAGCAAATCAAACCAAGGAAACACCCCTAATCTTTTACTTTTCTTTGTTTCTCTCACTCATTTCAGAAAAACAAAATATATTCCGCAGACCAGCTGTTTAGGACACAGTGGAAAAAATAAGCAGGTGGTACCACCTGTAGCTATGTCATTACAAGCTCCATAAGAGGCCACCCTCTTAAGCTGATGCCCAACTTTTCACAGTTTTGTTGTGAGCCGCTCCAAATCTCTACAAGACTCTTGTTCAGAAAATATCTGGCAGATGGTTATACAGTTGATGAAGAAAGAGAGACAGACAAACACCAACAGGCACAAAGTCATAGACATACGAAGACAGAAAGATCCTTAGAAATAACAATGACTAATCTCACTGTTTTTGTTTTGTTTCATTTTTTTTTGCTGTTGTTTTGGTTTCTGAGGGTTGTTTTTTTTTTTTTTTTTTTTGGAGGGTGGGGCACACCTATCAGTGCTCAGGAGTTACTCCTGGCAGGCTCAGGGGACTATATGAGATACCAGGAATCAAACCTGGTCAGCTGTGTTCAAGGCAAATGCCCTACCCACTGTACTATTGTTCTTGCCTCAATCTTCTCACTTTCTAATTCAAGTCTATAGAGCAATTTTTTTTTTAGTGTTGGTGTGTTTATTTTGGGGTCATATCCAATAGTGCTTGTGTCTACTCCTGAATCATTGCTTGGGGGGGGGTTCTTTTGGAAGTACTTAGAAAGCATGAGGGGGTGCAGAGTTGAACCTGAGATTCTCAAATACAAAGCATGATCTGAAGTCCTTTAGGCTGTCTCTGTGGCCCATAATTTTTTTACTACCTTTTTTTATGCCAATCTTAAAAGCAAAAGCTTCACATATCGTAAGCAAGTATTCTACCACTGAGCATATTATATCCCTAGCTTCAAAGTTATATATAGGATAACATTTTGTGACTTGTTTAGATTAGTATATTATTAAGTTTTATATATTTTTTGAATTTTGGGGGACCTCCATAGTGGTACTCAAGGGACTAGAGCAATTTTCTATTAAACAATGAAGATAGCCATTCTTTTCGGTATGCTTTAGAGGTGATATAACTATAAACACACTCCCATCACAGAGCACAATCAAGAAGACTCTTAATAAGAAAGAGCAGGTTGGCATGAATTAATTCTCTCCCATCCATGGCTGTATCATAGAAGCATTATTTGTGCCTATGCACCATGATGCTGAGGATAGGTGGGTTGTGCTATAAATGCTTCAATTGCTACTGACTCATAGGCCTCACTCTTCATAGGCCAAACACAACTACATTTGATAATTTAACACAGGGGTCTCAAACTCAATTTACCTGGGGCTGCAGGAGGCAAAGTCAAGGTGAGGCAGGGCCGCATAAGGGATTTTACAAAAAAAAAAAGTACCCAAACGTCATTATTAACAGCTTTAATTATTTCTTCTGAACATAAATAGAACATTGAGTGAAGATCATGAACAGTTCTTCTGAACATGGCATGTTTTGCCTATTCCTTGCTGCCAGAGACTTGACAGCACTTCTTCTCACAAATCTGAACCACATTTGGCTTTAGAGAGGAAGCAGTTGAGACCTCAGTATGGCTTGAAGATGGTCATCATTAAGTCTAGACCTGTACTTTGCTTATTGAAATTCAATGTGGAGAATAACTTTTCACACAAATATATGCTCCCAAAAAGGCACATGGTGCGCTTGAACATTTGGGAAAGCTCAGGGAAGCTGGGGGGCAATTCTCTCAAAAATTGTTCATGCGTGTCTGCTTTTCCACTAATCTCCCTGAACTTGGCTTTGAGATCAGAGTTGCATTGCAGGTCAATGAGCTCCATTTGAAGCACAGGAGGGACATCTTTCACATCAAAGGAAAAGTGTTCACAAAAATTTGGAAAGTGGCTCTGTGCTTTTTGAAGTCTGCAAATCTGTGATCAAATTCCTTCTCTAGCTTAAAAATAGCATCAACATATTTCTCATCACTGAATGGCATGCCTGCATCCACAAGTTCCTTGCATGCTGGGAAATGGCAAAGGTTTGTCTGAGAGAGCTGGGATTTCCATAACACAAGTTTTGTGGAGAATGCTCTCACGTTGTCATAGGCAGCACTGATAAGCTGCCCCGGGCCTTGTAACATCTTGTTTAGTACATTCAGCTTATGTGTATGTCAAGAAGAAAAGCTAAGTCCATGAGCCATTTGTGATTACTCAATTCAGAAACAGAATTCCTATCCTTTTCCATGAAGGCTTTCACTTCTCTCAACTCAAAATATCTTTTTAGGACATTTCCCCTGCTGAGCCAACGTACCTCAGTAAAATAGAGCACATCTTCATATTCTGACTCCATTTCCTCTAAAAAAGCACGGAACCTCCTATGCTTTAAGCCCCTGGATCTGATTTGGTTGAAGCATTTCACAACAACAGACATCACATTGTCACATGGCTGCATTTATTGCAAAGGGCCTGCTGATGGATAATTCAGTGAAGAGCAATGGCCTTCTCTACACCCTCCTCTTCAACTTTTTTTTGAATAAGTGCCACCAGTTCATTTTTCCTCCATGTCTTCCATGGTGCTCCATCAGTTATTATTCCAACAGACCTTTTCCATGGCAAACCTGCATTCTCAAGGGCACCACACAGATGCCAAAATATCTCATTAGCGGTGGTCTGGCTATGCATTGGAATTATTGTGAGCAGCTTCTCTGTCAATTCAAAATTGCAATCAACACCACAGACATAAATTGTGAGCTGCGCAGTGTCTGTTATATCTGTGCCCTCATCAAGAACAACTGAGTATGCATCAAAACATTTGGCTTTCTCACACAGTTGATGATAAATGTCACTTGACATGTCAGAAATGCACTCTGCCACAGTGTTGGCAGAAAGGCTGATTTTGCTAAACTGACCTTTCTTTTCCAGACAGATAATATTTGCAGCCTGTAACATGCATTTATTTTTTAACAAACTCTCCTTCTGTGAATGGTTTTCCTGCTTTAGCAATCATCTCACTAACCATGTAACTAGCTTCGACTGATGCAACATTCTCTTTGGTTGCTTTCTTGAAGAAATCTTGTTGCCTCATTAGATATGCTTTAAGACTGGCAACCCGCTTGGCTCTCACATTTCCTTGATATTTTGCACATTCCTCAGCATGTTTAGTTGAATAATGGCGTTCCAAGTTGTATTCCTTGAGTACTGCAACTTTCTCTGAGCAAATAAGACATGTGGGGATGCCCCCGTGCTCAACAAAGAAATACTGCATCTCCCACTTTTCCTGAAATTGTCTGTGCTCGTCTTCAATCTTTCTCTTCACTGCAGGCTTTGATGAAGTCATGGTGAAGGTATGACAAAACCTAATTGTGTAATAAACTTCTCTCCCTTAGGCCTCCGATAATGCAAGGGACAGCGGGCAGGAGCAGCGGAAATGATGTCTGTGCTAGGCTCAAAGTATTCGCTATTATTCACTTACCGAATATTTGCAATAAAAATCGCATTATAAGAAAAAAATCGCAAAAAATCTCATTAAACATTTGCATACTCCGAATGAAACTGCTCGGGGTATGTGAACGTTTAATGAGATTTTTTTTCTTACTAATGCGATTTTTATTGCGATTATTCGATAAGCAAATAATCGCGAATACTGCAATATTTGAAGGCCGGCTGTGGACCACAAAATGTTGTATGGAGGGCTGCAAATGGCCCGCAAGCTGCGAGTTTGAGACCCCTGATTTAGCATATCTATTGCTATATTTTAGAGACAAAACAAGAAATAAAATTAATAAAAATTTCCTCTTCCATGTGTAAGATCCCTGCACGGCAGTTAATTCTAATAGAGACAGAAACATATGAAAACAAATATATAATCAAGAAAATATTAGCTGATGATAAAAATCAACAGGTAGACAAGACAGAGTTGGGATATAGTGTTAATCAGACAACCTGATTTCAGGAAGGCCTCCCTGAGTGAAGCAATTTCCTTTGAGATCTAAAGGGAAAGAAGCAGCCAAGACACCCACCATGATGAATCTTCAGGGAAGTAGATCTCAGGGAGACAGGAGAATGAGGGTTTGAAGGAACAAACAGAAGGTTAAACAGTGCTGCTGAGAAATGTCCTGGATGGGGAAGGAAAGGACTAAGAAGGGGTTGGATGTAGAGGCAATTCCCTTCTAGTAGGCCCTGATAAGAGTTTAGATTTCTGACAGAAGTAGGAAGACTCAGAGAACCATTGGGGAGACCAATCTGATTCATATATTTGGGGAGGAGAACTTAAGGGGGGGACAAATATTATTTGGCTCACTGAGTATAGATTGTTAGCACAGAGCTGATCCAAATGATACTTGGTGGTAAATAAAGAGTATACAAGAAGATGATTTAGAATAATAAAGTAAACTTTATCTTGAAGGTTTATTTTTCCTATAGACTCGCCTGAGAACACTAATTTTATCCACAGCAGTGGAAGGTGGAAGATGGACCTGTTGTCACTGTTGTCACTATGCCATTAGACTCACTGCAGGGGTAATTTTCACGTGGTATTAACAGGCTGCTTCCTCAAGGAGTGCGGCGCTACTCAGAGTTAGTCTGCAGGGGTGTCCCCAGGCTGCAGTGTCATTTCACCTGGATAGTCACAGAAGCACAAAGCAATGTGTTTTTTATTGTTTGTGACTTCATGTGCTTCCCCTTATAGTCCTGCTGCCAGTAATAATAATTGGACTGTAAAATCTGTTCACATGTTGGGACGTACTACTCCATATCAGGCAGCTATAGTTATCAATATTGCTACATAACTTTACTCAGGTATATGAAATGTTTAGCTCCCACCTCTCCTGAAGCCTTAAGTATGAACAATATATAAAATGTGTATTATTAGTGTACAATATAAAATGTTATGACATATTCTGCTGAGGGTCCCCAAGTGGGGTCTGCACTGCTCTTCTGTGAAGGCTTTTGTTTCAGTATTTACTTCCTTCATCTGTAAAAACCAGAAACAATTTCTTCCATGCTTCAAGATTTCTGAAAAACAAAAGTAAAATCCACTTCATAATCCCAAAGAGCTGTATGAATAAATATTCAAAAATATCAACACCTGAAGATTCTAAGATCCTGCCCCTGTTGCAGTGGTTGGATTTTTTCCTTTCATGTGCTGCTCCTGCCATCTCTGGGAATACACTAAACAGTGTCCTGTCTATCTAAGAACCTCTATCCTTAACCCCCTCATCCCCTCTCTGTGTCTCCCCCTCTCCCCCTCTTTCTCTCTCTCCCCTCTTCTCTCTTTCATTCTCCCCCTCCTCTATCTATGTCTCTCTTTCTCTTCTAGGGTCCCTTTTTAGATGCTTTAGAAGGTGTGTATGAAAAAAAAATAAAAATAAAATAAAAAAAGAAGGTGTGTATGACATAGCACTGGCCAATGGAGCACAAGAATCTAAAGAGATTCTGGTGGGAGAGCTTCCGAAAATCTGGTGAAAAGAATTATGAGGATAAACAGCCTCAGGGAGCCCCTTGCTTACTTCAGTTGAATATATTTGTGTCTGCACAGTGCATGATAATGCTACAGATGACACTCAAGCCAAAAGACAGGCTGCCACACAGAAGCAAGCCAGTGCAGTAGAGACTCATGAGAACTTAGGTCCATGATGATATGACTCAGATGTGAATTTGTCTTGCTTGAACCACTCTGTCTTATATGATAATAAACCTCGTTAGAGCTAGAACAGTGAATATAGGCTCAGTAAAGCCACCACCACCACAGCCACCAATAACCACAGCCACATCCTGGCTTTTGGGAATCTGCTAGATTACAGAACAAAGAAGAATTAAGGATATGGATATAATTAATGTAGTTAGTTAAGGACCTTAATAATCGGAAGATTTGGGGCCAGAGAGATAGCACAGCCTAACCAGGATGGACAGTGGTTCAAATTCTGGCATCCCATATGGTCCTCCATGCCAGGAGCGATTTTTAAGCACAGAGCCAGGAGGAACCCCTAAGCTGGGTGTGACCCAAAAATACCAAAAAATACTCCATAATTGGAAGATTTGGTGTCAGAGCAATAACATAGTGGGTAGGAATAGTGCGTAGAGCATTTGTCTTGTATGCGGCCAACTCAGGTTCAATTCCCGGTATCCTATATCATCTCCCAAGCCTGCCAGAAGTAATTCCTGAGTACTGCCAGGTGTGGCCCAAAAGCAAAAAAAAAAAAAAAAGTAACATTTTCCACAATAAGCCCAACTGAAGGACCTTAAAATTAGGACAGGGATGAGGCCAGAGCAAATGCACTGCAGGTAGGGTTTTGCCTTACATACGGCCAACCCGGGTTCAATTTTCAGCATTCCATATGGTCCCTTGAACATACCAGGAGCATTTTCTGAGTGCAGATCCAGGAGTAACTTCTGAGCACCTGGTATGTTTCAACCCACCCTCCTCCCAATTAGGACAAGGAAACTGAAAGAAAACCCAGAGAGATGGCAATGTGAGGAAGACTTGGCTGAACGTTGTTGGAGGAGGGGGTCCAAGCCAAGTAATGTGGTCTACTGTAAAAGCTGGAAATGCAAGGGAATGAATTCTCATCTTGGGTGTCCCGAGGAGCACAGCTCTGCTGACCTGTTTTAATTCAGTGGTTTTAATTCAGTGAGACTTGTGGTGGACTTCTAACCCATCGAACTCTCAGATAATAAATCTGTGATGTTAATTAAGTTTGTGGTGACTTGATAATGGTGGTCATTGAACACTAATACAGATAGATCACCATAAACTCTGTGGTCCAAACCTGAGCACTTTGGGGAATCAAAGTTACTGGAATAATTTGAACAGAAAAAGATGAGTTAATATGTCCTGGAAAATATCACATACTAATTATATCACTGTGAGTAGTATTTTAGGCATTTTGTGGCCATAAATAATTATAGTGAGCATAACAACACATTTCATATACAGACATAACTGAGATCTTGGAGGTGGAGAGTTGGTTGTGGAGTATGAGTTGGATCATACCTGGCTCTGTGTTCAGGGGTCATAGAGGACCATATGTAGCAAGAGGAATGAATCAAGGCCATTACACCAAGGCAAGCACCCTACCTCTGTACTACTATTTCTTTAACCACATAACTGCGTCATAAATGATTCCATTTTAATATAGTTGTCTCAACATAGATATAGAAATTATTAACTACCTAAATCTTAGTGTCAGCTACTTACATAAAGGATATCCACAACAGTAACAAGCCAAGGCAGATCAAAGAGGTGAGAGAAAGGAAGAACCCCTTTCCAAAAGTTTATAATTAAGCCAAAAAAAAAAGCCCCCCCCAAAAAAATGAGGGCTGGAATGCTAGTACAGTGGGTAGGGCATTTGCTTGCAGGCAGCCAACCAGAATTTGATCCCCAGCATCCTATATGGTCCCCAGTGCATCTCCAAAATTTCTGAGCACAAAGCCAGGAGTAACCCCTGAGCATTGCCAGATATGGAACCAAAACAAACAAAAAAGGCAAATGATACCAATTTTAAGGGCATAATGTACTGATTTATGTAACTAGTCCAAAAATGTTTCTTGGCAGCTCTTAGAGTGTTCCTATGCCAACTTATGTTATTCTCCCAAAGGCAAGGGAAATAGAAAACTAAACTCTTAAATCCCTCCTAAGCATCCTTACCCCTAAAAATAATCTATGCAAGTTCTTTCCTCAACGTGAACTAAAAGAAATAGAAGACAAAGTTTTCTTTAAAAAAGCTGGACTAGAGGTGCCAGAGCGATGGCACAAGGGGTAAGGTGTCTGCCTTGGGTTCGCTAGCCTAAGATGAACCCCAGTTTGATCCCCCCGCTTCCCATATGGTCCCCCAAGCCAGGAATGATGTCTGAGAGCATAGCCAGGATTAACCTCTGAGAGTCACCTGGTGTGCCCCCCCCCGCAAAAAAAAGCTGGACTAGAACATTTATGGCATTAAGAAAAAATTACTGTTACCCCTCGCCCCAAATCCTCCTATCTCACCTGGAGAGGGAGACCATCCCGTAACTGGGAGGGGTCGATAGAAGGTAACAAAAGGGTTGCCTCAGGAGCAGAGAAAGAAATTGAGAGAGATTCAGCAAGGGATGCAGCAGGAGAAGCAGCAGCAGGAAGCAGGATGAGATGAGAGGTGGTTGGATGCAGAATCCTTTGTCAGCCTGCTAGCGGCTACAAAAGCCCAGAGCCTACCAGCTATCTGCCCCCAAAAGACCCTGAGACCTCACTGGACCACTGTTTATTAGGCTCTCAACAGCACCCCTACCTGAAAGGTCGTAGGTGGGACAACAGGCAGAGATAAGGATATTATAGATAAATATAAAGGCTTTCATATATAACAATTATCAACCATCAAATATAGAAAATATAGAAGAACTTCACTTTAAAAGTTATCTTTAATGCAATCTGTCTTTATGAAAAAAATAAAACAAGGCTCAGCACTGGACTAAGTTTAGGGAGTTTGCCTGTGGCAAAGAACAAAGAAGCTACATGCATAAGAACCCTGAAGGCACTGAAGTAATGTAAAAAGAAAGAGGTAAGAATGAGCTCTGCTTATTTCATTTCCTGGACTCACTGGAGCAGTGTGAACTCTCCCCACAAAGCCATCATCCTAGGGAAGAATCAGAGGATACTATTGATGTGACCTGGTGGGGAAGTGACTCAACTTAGCAAAACAATTTCCTGCACTGGGGATAAAGGAGAGATGAAGGGAGAATCTGTTGACATAGGAAGAGACTCAAAAGTCACAAAATTGGTTGGTAACTTCAAGATGACTTTTTCTTTCCCTTAATGTACTTTATAAAAGTTTAGCCATCAGCAGAAAATCCTTTGCAGAAAGAAGTTAAGTCTGCAAATAACAATGCTAAAGGAAAAAATGTTGAGATTGTGAAACCTCAAAGACTACTTTGAATCAAATACAAAGAGTCAAAAAATACTTAGGGAGTCCTTGTAAAATAATTTTTTTTTATCAGACACACATGGAGAAGTAAGCAGTAAGAAGTAAGGAAAAGTATGCTCCTGATATGCCTATATGCTATGAAAGAGGAAGCTGGGTACCATTAAGAATATGACTATTGATTGGTGGGGAAGCCAAAGACCTGCTCTAACCAGGCTGTCTGATTGAGTAAAAAAGATCCATCTTCTCCAGCTTAACTTCCACCTGACTGCCACAAAAAGAAACCACAATTCCCATCTAGTTAATGACTTCTGCACTTTTGCAAAGAAAATGGCTCTATTCCATCCTGAATTTTCTTGAGCTCTCCATAGCTTCTATGGAGATCAATAGCTATTATCTTGCTCCTGCTACTGAAGTACCCTCTTAGTTTAGTCAGCTTCCTTCTTCCATCCTCTCTTCCCCTCCTCTCCCTCCCTTCATTTCCTCCCTCCCTCCCTTCCTCTCTTGTTTCTTCTTTCTTCCACTTCTTTCATCCTTCCCTTTCTCCCAGTTCCTTTCTTTTTTCCTTTTTCTACCTTCATCTTTCCTTCCTTTCTTTTTTTCTTCCTTCCTTCCCCTGTACTTCATTCTTCCTTGCTTCCTTAATCCATTCATCGAATAAATTCTACTTGTACCCCAAAGTGCTAGACCCAAAGAAAAAATAAACAAGACCTAGTGAGATTTACATACCAATAAAATCTCCTCCCCTGGTTGACAGAACAGAAAGATCACCTCATTTCCATTTGTTTTCCCAGGCAAAATCTCCAAGTGTTAATTCCAGGATTTTTTAGAGTTAAAAGAAAAATCAACAACTTATTATGTGCATTCTACTAAATGATGGCATTAAATTATACCATCTCTAAATTACCTTTTTTTAAAAAAAATATTTTTTGTTGTGACAAATATGAATTACAAGTCTTTCACAGTAATATTTAACGTAAATATGTCACTGAATCAGGGGTATTCCCACCACCAGTGTTGTTTTCCCTCCAACCCTGTTCCCAACATCCCCCTCCTTTGCCCCCCTGAACTGCTAGTATAACTGCTCCCCTCTGTGTATAGCTTGTTGAAGATTGGTTACCGATTCTGTTCTCGTTGACAATGTTTGGTGTTTAAGTTTGATCATTTTTTATTTCTACTCAATGTTCATACAACTGTTTGAGTCTGGACCATCGATTTCCCCCCTCAATTTACGAGGCAGAACAAGCAAAGAAGTAGAAAGATCCTAGATCAACTTTGAGGACCCCTCTAGTTGATCTGGCCCAATTTTGTTCTAGCCCAATTTTGTTCATCTGTATCATAGTTAAGTGCACACGTTCTAGGCTGTCTGTGTCCAAATCTTGCCTCTAATCTTTCCTGATTGAGACAAGTTTTTTTATTTTTTTGTTTTACTTCCCTTTGCATGAAAAGAAGTCAGAGACTTTGGCAAATAAATACACAGAGTTTAACACGGTGCTTGACTCTTGAAAGTATTCAGAAGCTTTTCTACTAATGCAAAGCTTAGAGAAAGAGTGACCACATCCTTCAATGCATGAACAGTGAACAGCAAGTGAGTGATTAAAGTAGACCACAAGGGTTCCCCATGGGTCATTGTTCCCTAAGAGGGGAAACAATGACCCAAAACATGGTAGCTTGAGTTTCCACATTCCCTGGGATTTTTTTTTCACTAAAAAATATGTTATTAAAATGTAATTTAAGCTAAATATTTCAAAGAGAAAGCCTTGAGACTATTGAACTTTATAGTTTTCGGTAACTTTGCTTTTGCACGAAGGGGCGTCAATACCCATTTCATTAGGAAAACTAGAGACTAGCTAATTTTATACCTGTATTCTTTTACAGAAGCCCCTTAATCAGATGGTGAAGGTGAGTGATTCCCCTTGGAAGGTGACCTGACTAGTATCTAAAAACACTCAGATGTCCTGGTTGGCTTGATGGAGGGCAGGAAGTGTAACCTTTGACCAGGCAAGTGGTAACAGTGCTGCCCTTTCTGTGGCCAAGAACCAAAGGAACTGAAATTGAGTCCATCACCAAGCAGATTGCATTTAGGGTCACCTATAAATCTCCTCTGAAGCATTTACCAAGATGTTTACTTTTCCTAGTAATTTAAAACGAATGGGGAAAAGCTTGCAACCAAACCCTGGGAAAGAAATGTGGTTCCTTCTACACAGTTTCAGTCCAACAGTCTGTAATATTTACTTCTTTGCACACATGTGATGGAGCATCTCCTCCAAATGAGAGCAATCCTGCAAATGATGGTGAGTTTTTACACAAATAAACTAGATTTCAGTCTCTTCAGCTGAAATTATTCTTCAGTGATGCACATATGTGGATGACATTGATTTTCTCACAAACTAAAGAAGAAATGATGAAAAATTGTTTCATGTTATTTACTTTAAATTTTTCTTTGTTTTCCACTTCCCCTTTATTTAATGACATTCAGACTGCATTTTGCAATGCCACCAAGACTCTGATAGGGGCACAGGGGACCCAATTGTATAGTTGCTTCCATCTTTAGTTAAAGTGTTTATTCTAAGGGTAGAGGGAGAGCATGTAGGGAGATGCAGTTAAGCTTAAATCATGCCAATATGAGTATGAAAACAGCTTAACCCTATTTTCAACTTCAGGCCCTATTATCGGGTTGGCACAAGCAGAGTGTAAAGATTTGGGTCAGATTGTAACTGTTTTCTGACCCTTCCTTTCTCAAAAGGCTTTGGCATTGAACAGGACTACTTACGGATTGATGAAAAGTAAATGTAGCTTTGATAATGCTTCCTACTTTGACACTACATCAAGTTATCCTTCTCAAGCAATATATCGATTGTAAAATTGGCTTCCTGACTTCTAAGTAATTGTCAATTCTTTTTTTAATGGAGTTCCTGTCCACAGACTAGACACTCCTTTTTTTATCATTCTAAAAATGAGATAAAAGTGAATCTCTCCAAATCATGTTTTATATTTTTAAGATAAAATATTTGATATTGCAATTTTGAAAGTTACAAAGATGATAAATAAACTTAGTATAATCACTTTACAATGTATAAAAATGTTGAGTCATTATATAATTTACCTAAAATTAAAAACAATATTTTATCTCAACTATATATACTTCCTTTTTAAGATAAAAATGAGAGAGAAAAATGTTCTAGTTCTTTTCAGGAACTTTCTTTATTGTTCTATGAAGAATCATCTATTCTAGCATTCATTTTCCTACAATCCCAGACCTTCAATGTCTAAACTGCAAAGTACTGGTGCATTTATAATAGAGATCATTTTGTTGTTGTTGTTGTTGTTGTTGTTTTGGGCCATACCCGGCGGTGCTCAGGGGTTACTCCTGGCTGTCTGCTCAGAAATAGCTCCTGGCAGGCACGTGGGACCATATGGGACACCGGGATTCGAACCAACCACCTTTGATCCTGGATCGGCTGCTTGCAAGGCAAACACCGCTGTGCTATCTCTCCGGGCCCTTGTTGTTGTTGTTTTTTTAACTTTATTTATTGATTGATTTTTGGGCCACACCCAGCAGTACTCAGGGGTTACTCCTGGCTCTCCACTCAGAAATTGCCCCTGGTAGGCTGGAGAACCATATGGAATGACAGGAATTGAACCGGGTCCCTCCCAGGTCAGCCACATGCAAGGCAAAGCTCTACTGCTGTTCTATCTCTCTGGCACTCGTTTTGTTATCTTATAATAAACATTGTTGTGTGGGTTTGATGTGATGTGTGTTTCATTATGGTACTCTCCTTCAATTGGCCTCCACCCCACAGATAGGGAAGGAGGCAAGAGTTTACTTTAACAACTTCACTTTTGTTACAAATTTTATATTCATTATCAGAAATGAGCTTGAAATGCTGCATAAATCTAGAAATTATTTGTGCCAAAGAAGGAAAAAATTGTGAGCAGAGGTTATGTCTTAGGGTGCCGAACTTCTATTAGTTTGACTCATTACTGTAAATGCCTAAGATGACCTTTGTATTAGATATTCAGTTAGATGCAAATTTCTCTATCCTTAAAAGTTATAGGAAGTTTTCCCCTTGATAGCAGGCAGCCCAGCATGGGCATCCATCCTAAATTCCTGTGAATAACCCAGGCAGCCCAAGTGACCAGTGGGGCCAAAATGTTTGATGTAAATCACAAGACTCTAAGGAGAGGATGCTTGGTCTCTCCCACAGGTCAGAGAAGTGGAAGGCATGCTTTTCTGAGCTAGTGCTGTCAATAAATTCCACCCTCGTATCCCACAATGTCCACACCTTGGCCTTTTGTAATTAATTTTAACCAGGGCTGTCTGGATATCTCAACTGTATTAGGCTAACAATGTATTAGTTATTATTCCAATCAAACCCCACATTTCTTCAAAACTCCACTAGCTGTTAGAGCAAGAAACAATAAAATCACAAAGTAGCAATAAGCTCAATAATTTCGATGGGGAATATTTCACCAGAGTTCTCCCTAGAAGTGGGAATGTAGAATGTAGAATGATGAATGTATTAGAAAGGCTGTCACAGACACCATGGGAAAATATTACAGATAACCACCATAGGAGGTTGATTAATATAGGAGCCCTGAAGTCTCAACCAGGAATATCCAACTATGTAATATCCCTGAAAAATATTTCCAAGAGGATGTTTTGAAAATTTTGGATAACCTCAAAGAAAAATAAAATAGACAGCTAATAAAACAGATAAGTTCATGAGAGAAATGAGAAAACTACAAGCAGAAATGTAAGAATTTAAAAAAAATATTTGGTAGGTGAAATGAAAAACTCAATGGAAGACGTGAACAGTAGACTAATAGAAGCTAAGGACAGAATCAGTGAGCTCCAAGATTAGATGCAGAAAACCTCTATCCAGCCACAGAATAATAAAACTCAAAAATAAATAAGCAGCAGACAAGAGAACTTTGGGATGGATTTAAAAATAAACATTAGTCACAATGACAAATCCCACAGATAGAGACAGAATTCTGAAAACAGCAAGATCAAAAATGGAAATTATATTCAAGGGAGCATCCTTGAGATTTACAGCAGACCTATCACCAGAAACACTCAAGGCCAGAAAGCAGTGGTGGGATATTGTGACAAGACTGAATGACATGAATGCTTCACCTGAATACTGTACCCAACAAAACTTACTTTTCTGTTTGACGGAAGAATACATGGTTTCACAGACAAAAAACAGCTCAGAAACTTTACAGACTCAAAACTAGTCTTAAGAGAAAAACTGAAAGACCTAATTTAAGACAAAACTAACCAAAAGACACACCAAATTTTGATATAAAGATGGCATTAAATCTCAGGACAATTCTTTCTCTCAATGTCAATGGACTAAATGCACCAGTTAAGAGACACAGAGTCACTAAATGTATCAAAAAACTCAATCCAACCTTCTGCTGCCTACAAGAAACGCACCTAAATAGTCAGAACAAACATAGACTCAAAATAAAAGGCTGGAGAAAAATTATCCAAGCAAACAACACCATAAAAAAGCTGGAGTGGCCATACTACTATCAGATAATGCAAACTTTATACTAGGAAGGTTGTAAGGGACAAAGATGGACATTAATTAAGGGGAATGTAGAGCAGGAAGAAATCATTCTCCTACACATGGCCTTTCTATACATCAATAGTAATACGGAAGAAATGAACATTAAGAAAACAACCCCATTCACAATAGTGGCACACAAACTCAAACATCTTGGAATCAACTTGACTAAAAATGTGAAGGACCTATACAAAGAAAACTATAAAATTCTGCTACAAGAAATAAGAGAGGACACGTGGAAATGGAAGCACATACCCTGCTCATGGATTGGCAGGACTAAGATAATCAAAATGGCAATACTCCCCAAAGCATTGTACATATTTAATGTGATCCCTCTAAAGATACCCATGACATTCTTCAAAGAAGTGGATCAGGCACTTTTGAAATTCATTTGGAACAATAAACACCCTAGAATAGCTAAAGCAATCGTTGGGAAAAGAATATGGGAGGAATTACTTTCCCCAACTTTAAACTTTACTACAAAGCAATAGTTATCAAAACAGCATGGTATTGAAATAAAGACAGGCCCTCAGATCAGTAGAATAGGCTTGAATACTCTGAGAATGTTCCCCAGACATACAATCACCTAATTTTTGATAAAGTAGCAAGAAATCCTAAATGGAGCAAAGAAAGCCTCTTCAACAAGCGGTGTTGGCACAACTGGTTAGCCACTTGCAAAAAATTGAACTTAGACCCCCAGCTAACATCATGTATGAAGGTTAAATCCAAATGGATGAAAGACCTCGATATCAGACCCGAAACCATAAGATATATAGAACAACACATAGGTAAAACACTCTGCATGCACTAATGAAGAGACAAAGAATGCAAAATGGACTAAAAATTTGAATCCAACATCCTGCTGCCTGCAAGAAATACATTTGAATAGTAAAGCAAACACAAATTCAAAGTCAAAAATTGGAAGACAATTCTTCAAGCAAACAACTTCCTTAAAAAGGCTGGGGTGACCATAATAATATTAGACAATATAAACTTCAATATCAAAAAGTTATAAAAGGCCCTGGAGAGATAGCACAGCGGTGTTTGCCTTGCAAGCAGCCGATCCAGGACCAAAGGTGGTTGGTTCAAATCCCGGTGTCCCATATGGTCCCCCGTGCCTGCCAGGAGCTATTTCTGAGCAGACAGCCAAGAGTAACCCCTGAGCAACACCAGGTGTGGCCCAAAACCCAAAACCCCCCAAAAAAGTTATGAAAGGCAGAGAATAATTTTTGCTAATCAGGAAATATGTACATCAGAAAGAAATCATGCTCCTAAACATATATGTCCCTAATGAGGGACCAACAAAATATTGAAAACAAATGCTAATAAACTTCAAGGAAGATATTGATATCTCTAGTAGTATTTGGTGTCGGACCCGCAACTGGTAGGTCTGGCATAGTAAGAATCAGCTCCTTCCCTCGCTAGCCCCTTGGTCTGTTGTCTGTTTTGCAAGTGCTGTGACTCTCTAGACACAATCTAGGTCCCTTTCACCTGCACAGAGGGTCTGGTGGCTCACAAAAGGCAGCAGAGGAGAGCTTTCCCTAGAGGGTGCTGCTGTCCTATCACCCCTATTTGGGGTCAAGAGCAAGCTAGGAGAGAAGGAGACACAACTGGCGAAAATACACACTCATGCAGTTGGGGAAAATGCTTTCAGGAGCAAAGTTCATTTATTAGCAGTCTTACACAATATTGTATAGGGTTCCAGTGGAAAGTAGTATGCAAAGTCATTTCTTTGAACACCAGATGTTTGCACGAGATATAGATCTGCCTGTTATATTTGCGTAAGTGCCAAAGATATATGGAAGAGCATATAAAAGCAGGCAGGCAGTTCCTCTGCTGACTGCCACAGGACATGACAGCAAGTGAACAGGAAGCAGGGTGAGGGTGAACTACCAGGGCCCAATTTTGGAAATGTCAGGCTGTTGCTAGAGCCAGGAATATGGCTTTTAGTTATAAAGGTTATCCCACATCTAAAACCTTAAGCCTACCCTATCATCACTTTATAGATAAACAAGACTAAAATTCAGCAAGAAAATATTGTCTTTAAATAAAAAAGGGGATAGGGAACTAGTAATGTACATACATATATTATATATAGAGAGAAATATTCTCCAATGCATATGGAACATTCTACAAGATAGACCACATGATACTGGGTCACAAAACATATCTTTATAAAGCCACAGGATAAAAATGGAAGACCAACTATATTCTAAGATCATAAAGCACTGAAAATAGAAGTTAATGAAAAACAGATATAAAGGGCCCGGAGAGATAGCACAGCGGTGTTTGCCTTGCAAGCAGCCGATCCAGGACCTAAGGTGGTTGGTTTGAATCCCGGTGTCCCATATGGTCTCCCGTGCCTGCCAGGAGCTATTTCTGAGCAGACAGCCAGGAGTAACCCCTGAGCACCGCCGGGTGTGGCCCAAAAACCAAAAACAAAAAACAAAAAAACAGATATAAAGAAATAACTCTAACACCAGGAAATTAAATAGGTCACTATAGAGAAACCAGTGTTACAGAGAGGAACTTAAAAGATTCCTAGAAATAAATGAGAATGAACAAATTTCTATAATTTGTGGAACACATCAAAAGCAGGTTAAAAGAAAAGTTAATATTTCTGCTAATATTCATCAGGAGTAAGAAAGAGCCCACATAAATAACTTGACTGCTCAACTTGAGAAACTGAAAAATGGGGAGCTATAGCACAGCAGTAAGGCATTTGCCTTGCACGTGGCCAACACAGGACAGACCCTGGTTTGAATCCTGGCATCCCTTATGGTCCCCAGAGCCTGTTCTGAGCACAGAGTCAGGAGTAAGCCCTGAGCGCCACCAGGTGTGAACCTCCCAAAAAGAGAGAGAGAGAAGAATTAGAAAATGACCAACAAAGAGATTTCAAAGTAAGCAGAAGGAAATAAATAATACAGCTTAGAAATTAATAAACTAGAGTCCAAAAAAATCCAAAATATCAATGAAACCAAGAAATGATTTTTTTGATAAAAATAATCAAGATTGATAAACCACTATAAAGACTCACAAAGATCCAGAAAGAAAGAGAGAGAATCCTAATAAACTGAATCAGACATAAAAGAGGGGACATCACAATACAACAGAAATACCACAGAAATTCAAAGAATCTCAAATATTATTTGAGGATGTTTATACCAGAAAACAGGAGAACCTAGAAGAAAGATAAATTCTTGAATTCTTATATCCTTCACAGACTGAATCAAGATGACATGGAATACTCTAACAGACCTATTATTATGGAAAAAGTGAAATGGTAACCAAACCCCAGGCCCACATGGATTCATGAGTAAATTCTCTCAAACCTTTAAAGAGGACCTCATGCCAATCTTTTTCAGGCTCTTTTAGAAACTGAAATAAATAAATACTCTCAAAAAATTTGTATGAAACTAATAGCATCCTGAAAACAAAAGCAGGCAAAGACACCATAAAAAAGAAGTATAGGCCAATGTCCTTGGTGAACAAAGATGCAAAAATACTCAACAAAATACTAACAAATAAAATCTCAGTACATCAAAAAACATTCACCATAACAAAGTAAAATTTATACAGGGAATGCAAGAACTTGAACTTGACATAAACAATTTAATCAACATATCAATACAAGAAAAATATAAATCATATGATCATATAATTTGATTAGTCACCAACACTCATTCATAATAAATAAAAACCCAGCAAAATAGTAATTTAATGGACTTTCTTCATATAGTCCAAGCTATTTACCATAAGCCACAGCAAATATAATACTCAACAAGAAAAATCTAAAAGCCTTGCTTACAAAATCAGGCACAAGGTAAAGTTGGCCCCTCTCACCACTTCTATTCATGAAGTATTTGCCATAGCAATTAGACAAGAAAAGGGTATCAAGGGCATCCAGATAGGAAAGGAAGACATTCTCACTGTTTATAGATGTCATGATACTATATTTAGAAAATTCCAAAGACTCTAAAAATTTTTTCTAGAAACAATAAATTTGTAAAGTGGCAGTTTACAAAATTAATACACAAAAAGTCTATAGCTTCCCTATATACAAATAATGAAAGAGAACATAAGGTTTTTTTAGTTTTGTTTTGTTTTTTGGTCACAGCTGGTGATGCTCAGGGGTTACTTTTAGATATGTGCTCAGAAATCGCTCCTGGCTCAGATGGGGATAATATGGGACACCGAATAATCAAATTGCAATCTATCCTAGGCTAGTGCCAGCAAGGCAGACGCCTTACCACTCCACGCCACCACTCTGGCCCCAAGAAGATAGATTAAAAAACAAAAAACAACAACAAAAAAAAAACAATCCCTTTCACAACTGTGCCTCTGAAAATTAAAATACCTTGAAATCAAGTTAAATAAAGAGGTGAAAAAACTATACAATGAAAACTACAACAAAAAAATCTCCAAAAAATAATTTATAACAAATGAAGCTAGAAAAATAACAAAGAATGGGGTTTGGGGAGGCCCCATACCAGAATCTTTCTCCCTAGCCTGGGGAGTGCTGGGAGGCTTGGCAGGCCCCCAGCCGTCCTTGTCTTTTTCCCCTGACTCCAGGCCTTCCCTGGGGGCCAGCTCAGATGTCCAGAAATGGGTTCAGGTGAACTCTTAGTGGTCCTCAGGTTCCCCCCTCCCTCCGTACTCCAGGGGGGAGGTGCATGGGGAGGAGGGCAGGCAGACATCTGGCTTCCGGTTTCCTCTTTGATTCTGGAGACCAGCTCTTGCCAGGTATAGGGTTTGGGGAAGCCCCATACCAGAGCTTTTCTCCCTAGCCTGGGGAGTGCTGGGAGGCGTGGCAGGCCCCCAGTCGTCCTTGTCTTTTTCCCCTGACTCCAGGCCTTCCCTGGGTGCCAGCTCAGATGGCCAGAAGTGGGTTCAAGTGGACTCTTAGTGGTCCTCAGGTTCCCCACTCCCTCCGTACTCCAGGGAGGAAGTGCATGGGGAGGAGGGTGGGCAGACATCTGGTTTCCGATTTTGTCCTTGATTCTGGAGACCAGCTCTTGCCAGGTATAGGGTTTTTCTCCCCTGGACTTCAGTCTTTCCCTGGACACTGGTCTAGGTGGACTCTATAGGGGTCAACAGACTCTCCCCCTATCTCTCCCTACACTAATGGGAATGCACTCTGGGAGGAGGGCAGGCTGTTCTAGCACTGGTTTATATTGGGACAGTCAGTGGAAATTTTTTCTCTTTTTTTCATATTGATATTATTGTGTGCATATATTCTATATATCCGTAATATCCATCTTGTATTGGGACCTTGATACTGCCCTACAAAGCTCATTTCTAATATTTTACTGCCTCAGTCCCAACCCTTACTTCCCCCATCCTCCCATGTAGGTGCAGCTAATGACATGAAGCTCACCACATAGAATGATAAGTGCAGTTAGAGAAATAACTACACTGAAAACTATCATAACAATGTGAATGAATGAGGGAAAAAGAAAGCCTGTCTCGAGTACAGGTGTGGGTGGGGTGGGGAGTAGGTAGATCTGGGAAATTGGTGGTGGGAATCCTGCACTGGTGAAGGGGGGTGTTCTTTACATGACTGTAATCATACAAGTACAATTATATTTGTAATCACAGTGTTTAAATAAAGATAATTAAAAAAAGAAAGAAATTAAAATATAAAAGAGTGGGGCCTGGAGAGATAGCACAGCAGCGTTTGCCTTGCAAGCAGCCGATCCAGCACCAAAGGTGGTTGGTTCGAGAATCCCGGTGTCCTATATGGCCCCCCCCCCCTGCCTGCCAGGAGCTATTTCTGAGCAGACAGCCAGGAGTAACCCCTGAGCACCGCCGGGTGTGACCCAAAAACCAAATATATATATATATATAAAAGAGTTTTTCACATTGCCTTTAGGAAAGTGTGATTGTTCATATATTTTTGGAAAATCTTCAGAAAAATGCAATTGTTAGGGTAAGTACTAGATTCAAGATGATGAGAGACTAGGTTTAAAAACTTGGGCTTGGCAAAGAAAAGAACCAAGTTTTACTTAGATACAGTAAATGGAAACAAGCAAATATATATTGGCATGTCAAAGAAGAGGGAATTAAGGAGCTAAACTTGTGTAGCCTTAACATTCACAGTAAATTAATAGTGATCTTGTGCTAACTATAATGGAAGAAGGGATAACGTTGGATTTGAAAAAAATTAAGTTATATGAGGTAGCTGATATAGTGAATAAGAAATACACAATTCATCTTCATTTTTGTTTTAGTAAAATTCTAAAGTAAAGACATTTTTCCCATTGCCTATGCCCTGGTGTGAAACCAACACTAATTCATATAAACTTTACATTTAGATGAAAACTGTTTTATTTGGGGGGGATAGGGCATACCCGGTGATGCTCAGGTGTTACTCCTGGCTATACTCTCAGAAATCAAACAAATGAATCTATGAAACCAAAGTGAAATAATTTTAATTCAGTTAGCACTTATTTAGTCATCCTCAAAGACTGAATGCCTTACTTTTCCCTTTCTAGAATGTAAAATTTTATAAAAAATTTATTCATAAAATTTTAAATGAAACAATTTTAAGAACACTTGAATCATGTATGTACCTAAATTTTATTTGTTATTTTAAATAAATTTTATTACCAAGTTTATCATATACATTTGAAATTTACTTTTCTGTGAATCTTTATCATACAATGTCAATTATGAGTTACTATGTCATGAATAGGTTATTTTATTTGAATAACAAAAATATTTATTTACAAAAAAAGAAAAATAACAAAGATAATAAGTAAATGAAAATATCAATAAATTTAAGATTTGGTTCTTTAAAAAGATAAAAGTGAAAAACCTTGAGCTAGACTCTAGAGAAAGGGCTCAAAAAATAATAAAAAAAATATGATTATAACTTCCAGTAAAGGATCTTAAGAGATTGCTAGGAACAAATATATACCAACCTGGATATAAAGACAACCTAGAACAACTGGATAAATTTCTAGAAGACATGACCTTTCAAAAATGATTATTGGTTTTATTTTATCTTTTTATGAGTAATCAAAACATTCTAACAAAATTCCATGACCAAACAAGGTCATGGGTGGGGCCGACAAGGTGGCGCTAGAGGTAAGGTGTCTGCCTTGCAAGCGCTAGCCAAGAAAGGACCGCAGTTCGATCCCCCGGCGTCCCATATGCCCCCCCCCCCAAGCCAGCGGCAATTTCTGAGCGCTTAGCCAGGAGTAACCCCTGAGCATCAAACAGGTGTGGCCCTAAAAAATAAAAAAAATAATAATTAAAAAAATACTTCATGGGTGAATTATAAAAACTGTTTTGAAGAAGATTTTATACTGATCCTGTAAAATTCTTCCAAATTTATTTTACAAGACCAGCATTTTCTGATCTCAAGACTCTACCAAAAGAGAAAACAAGAGGTCAATATCTCTAATAACAGATGCAAAAAAATAAAGGCTGATGACTTAAAAGGTTGCACCACATTTTTGCATGAGGGAAACCAAGTTTTGATTCCTAAAGCTGAGCACTGGTGGGTTTGATATACCTCCCAAACACACATACACACAATTCAGAAAACTAAACTATGTTAACAAGAATATACTATGAATGAATTAATCTCAATCACAATAAAGTATAATCTATTTCAGAGATACAAGAATAATTCAGCACCCGCAAATAAGTGTGCTACACCATACTCATTAGGTGAATGATAAAATTAACTCAGACACAGAAAAATATTCAACAGAATTAAAAATTAATTTTAATATAATAAAAATATTCAACAAAAACCCTACAAAACACTATTTCAGGAAACAAAAAAGGACATGAGAAAATGTAAATGCATGTCTTACTCATAGGTTGGTAGAATTAAGTCATTAAAATGTACAGACTCAATGCCACCCCTATAAGGATATCCATGACATTTTCCAACTAAATAGACCAAAGACTCCTGAAATTCGCATGAAAGAAATATCCCAACTCAAATAACTAAAGCATTATTGAGGAAAAAGAGAAGGGAGACATCAATTTTTTCCATCTTCAAACTGTACTACAAAGTAGTAGTAATTAAAATAGCATGTTGAGGCCAGAGAGATAGCACAGTGGCGTTTGCCTTGCAAGCAGCCGACCCAGAAACTAAGGTGATTGGTTTGAATCCCGGCGTCCCTTATGGTCCCCCGTGCCTGCCAGGAGCTATTTTTGAGCAGACAGCCAGGAGTAACCCCTGAGCACCGCCGGGTGTGGCCCAAAAACCAAAAAAATCAAATAAATAAATATATAAATAAAATAGCATGTTATTGGAATAAAAACGGACTCTCAGATTAATGGAATAGAGTTGAATATTCTAAGACAAACCTTCAGTTGTATGTACATGATCAGTTAAACTTTGATAAAGGAACAAAAAAATATAAAGATGAGCAAGAAAATCCTCTTCCTCAGTAGTGGTGGGAAAAGGGTCATTCACAAAAATCAAACAAAATGGATTAAGAACCTTGATATCAGACTTGAAACCAAACAAACAAAGAGGAAAATGTAGACAGAACTTTTCATAACATTGAAAATAAGGACATCTTCACCTATGAAATTCTTCAAAGAAGTGGATCAAACACTTCTGAAATTCATTTGGAAAATAAACACCTTTGAATAGTTAAAGGAATCCTTGGGAAAAGGAATATGGGAAGCATTACTTTCCCAACTTTAAACTGTATTACAAAGCAATAGTTATCGAAACAGCATGGTATTGGAATAAAGACAGACTCTCAGATCAGTGGAATAGGTTTGAGTACTCAGACAATGTTCCCCAGACAATCACCTAATTTTTTCAACAAGTGGTGTTGGCACAACTGGCTAGCCACTTGCAAAAAAGCGAACTTAGACCCCCAGCTAACATCATGTATGAAGGTCAAATCCAAGTGGATTAAAGACCTTGATATTATACCTAAAACCATTATGTATATAGAACAACATGTAGGTAAAATACTCCATGACATTGATACTAAAGACATCTTCAAGGAGGAAACTGCACTCTCCAAACAAGTGGAAACAGAGATAAACAGATGGGACTATATTAAGCTGAGAAGCTTCTGCACCTCAAAGGAAATAGTGCCCAGGATACAAGAGCCACCCACTAAGTGGAAGAAATTATTCACCCAATACCCATCAGATAAGGGGCTAATATCCAAAATACACAAGGCACTGACAGAACTTTACAAGGAAAAAAAAACATCTAATTCCATCAAAATGGGGAGGAAAAATGAACAGATACTTTGTTAAGGAAGAAATACAAATGGCCAAAAGACACATGAAAAAATGCTCCACATCACTAATCATCAGGGAGATTAAAATCAAAACAACACCACACAGAGATTGGCACATATCACAAAGAATGAGAACAAGCAGTGCTGGCGGGGATGTGGAGAGAAAGGAACTCTTATCCACTGCTGGTGGAATGTCATCTAGTCCAACCTTTATGGAAAGCGATATGGAGATTCCTCCAAAACCTGGCAATTGAGCTCCCATATGATCCAACTATACCACTCCTAGGGATATACCCTAGGAAAACAAAAATACAATACAAAAATCCCTTCCTCACACCTATTGCAGCACTGATTACAATAGCCAGACTCTGGAAACAACCAAAACGCCCTTAAACAGATGAATGGCTAAAGAAACTATGGTACATATACACAATGGAATATTATGCAGCCATTAGGAGAGATGAAGTCATGAAATTTTCCTATACATGGTTGCACATGAAATCTATTATGCTGAGTGAAATAAGCCAGAGGGAGAGAGATAGATGCAGAATAGTCTCACTCATCTATGGGTTTTAAGAAAAATGAAAGACAGTTTTGCAATAATTCTCAGAGTCAAAAGAGAGGAGGGCTGGAAGGTCCAGTTCATGACATAAAGCTCCCCACAGAGTGATGAGTGCATTTAGAGAAACAACTACATTGAGAACTATCATAACAAAGTGAATGAATGAGGGAAGTAGAAAGCCTGTCTAGAGTACAGGCGAGGGTGGGGTGGGGAGGGGGGGATTTGAGACATTGGTGATGGGAATATCGCACTGGTGGAGGGTGTGTGTGTGTTATTTACATGACTGAAACCCAACCACAATCATATTTGTAATCAAGGTGTTTTAATGAAGATATTAAAAATAAAGAAAATAAGGACATTCAAGGATGAAACATCAAAAAAAGGGGGGGTGAAACATCACTGAGCAAACAACTCAAAGCAGATAAATAAATACGACTATAGTAAACTAAGAAGTTTCTGGGGCTGGAGCGGTGGCACAGCAGTAAGGTGTTTGCCTTGCACATGTCTGACCTAGGACAGACCGTGGTTCGATCCCCGGTGTCCCATATAGTCCCCTAAGACAGGAGCGATTTTTGAGTGCATAGCCAGGAGTAACCCCTGAGTGTCACAGGGTGTGTCCCCCCAAAAAAAAAACACCAAAACATAAAAAATAGAAAAGCAACCTAAGAAGCTTCTGCACCTCAAAGGAAATGATGATCAGAATACAAAGATGGCCCACGGAGTAGAAAGTATTATTTATATAACTTTTATCTGATTAATATCAAATATACATAATGTACTGGTAAAACTTTACAAGAATAAATTCCAGCCCCATTTCAAAAGTGGGGAGAAGAAAACAAAAAAAATTTTTTAATTACATATAACCAAAAAGTACATGAAAAAAGGGGCCGGGCAGTGGCGCTAAAGGTAAGGTGCCTGCCTTGCCTGCGCTAGCCTTGGACAGACCGCGGTTCGATCCCCCAGTGTCCCATATGGTCCCCCAAGCCAGGAGCAACTTCTGAGCACATAGCCAGGAGTAACCCCTGAGCATTACCGGGTGTGGCCCAAAAACCAAAAAAAAAAAAAAAAAAAAGAAAAAATGCTCCATATCATCAGGAAGATGCAAATCAAAGCAATAATGATATATCATCTCATACCATACAAAGCAAGAAAGAACAAATGTATTGGTACAGATGCAGGGAGAAAGGGGCTCCAATTACTGTTGGTGTGAATGTGAATTAGGCTAGTCTTACTGGAAAACAATATGAGCTTTCCTCAAAAGAAACTAGAAATTGAGCTCTTTACAACACAGCAATACTGGTCCTGGGAATATTCCTGAGAGGCTCAAAAAACATAATGCAGAAAAGGCATCTGAACTCCTATGTTCATTACAGCATTATTCACAATAGCCAGAAACTGGGAACAACCCAAGTTCCAAGAACAGGTGAGTGAATAAAGAAATTCTGGTACATCTACATAGTGGAATTCTATACAGCTATTAGGGAAAGAGGAGTCGTGAGATTTGCTCATAGGTGGAGAGTATCATGCTGAGTGAAATGAGTCAGAGGGGGGAGGGACAGACAGAAAATGATTGCACTTATTTGTGAGACTTTTTTAAAAAGTGTAGTATGGTAATAGTACTCCCAAACAATCAAAACAATAGCCAGGAGGACTAGTCCCTTGCCACAAGGGGAGGGGGTGGGGAGTGCAATAGGACAGAGAAGGAACCACTATGACAATGAGAGTTGGAAATGATCACTGGCCAAGAACTGGATAATAAAGAAGATAAAGATATATGCATGAGGGCTGGAGAGGTAGCGTGGATGTAGGGTGTTTGCTTTGCATGCAGGAGGACAGTGGTTGGAATCCCAGCATCCCATATGGCCCCAGAGCCTGCCAGGAGTAATTTCTGAGTGTAGAGCCAGGAGTAACCCCTGAGTGCTGCTGGGTGTGACACAAAACAAAACAAAACAAAACAAAAAGATATATGCATGTTACTCTTTCAGTAAAATTATGGCAGACCACAGTGTCTAAAAAAGAAAAAAGGGCAGGGAGAAAAAGAAAGAAAAAAAAAATGACTGCCAAAGAGTCAGGCTGCATAAAGGAGGGACTGGGGGGACACAGGAAGAAAATTGGAGACATTTATGGAGGAAAATGTACAATGGTGAAGGGGTGGGTCAACACTATTTCAAAGTGATTCAATTAAAAAAATTTTAAGTTATATTAAAAAATTGATAAAACAGCAAGAGCCAGAGGCCTGAGCCATATACAAGGGCTTCCACATGGCCACCACACAGAATTACTGACCCCCTATGGTTCCCTGAGCTCTACCAGGAGTGACCCCCCCAAAATAGCAAGAGCACATCAAAGTACTATGAGTTTTTCCTTTGTCCATCACTGCCCTGCCAAATGCCCTTTCTTTCGGAAAACATTGTGCACAACCTCCTGTGTTTGCCATTTTTAGGTCCACTTCATGCTTTGTGTGTATCTGTATGACATGTGCTATGTGATATGTATCTCTGCATGTGTGTGGTGTTATGACATTGTGTCTGTGTCTGTGTTATAGCATATGTATGTGTTTGTGGTGTGTGTCTTATGCATTGTATGGTTGTATATGTGTGTGATGTGTCTGTGTTGTGATGTGATATGTAAATCTGTATGTGTGTCCCTTTATGTGTGTATTCATGTAAGAGGCATATGTGTATATGCATGACTTTAGCTCATTCATTGTTAATAGCTTACTCAACAGTGTCTCTGGGGCCTTACCAATTTCCCATTGAGACCCAGATAAGCACTACCTATATCTGTCCTAGATTCCACAATCTAGGAGGCTTGCCCT
Source organism: Suncus etruscus (assembly GCF_024139225.1). Taxonomy (NCBI): domain Eukaryota; kingdom Metazoa; phylum Chordata; class Mammalia; order Eulipotyphla; family Soricidae; genus Suncus; species Suncus etruscus. The sequence continues at coordinate 90,009,657 of NC_064852.1, forward strand.
AGCACATTCCCATTTGTTGGGCCATATTTCAGACACATAGGACCCCAGAATACCCTATCTAAATGCTCTGAAAGGGGTAGGTAGTGCAGAAAAACAATAGAGAAGTTAAGGGGCTGATGATGCAGCTCATTGATATATGGGCCAACTCCCCAGTGCCACATATGGTCCCCAGTACCACCAGGGATCACTCCTGAGCACAAAGCCAGGAATAATGTCTGAATAATGCTGAATATAGTTAAAAAAAAATAAAAACAGACAAACTCTATATAGGTGTGCTGCAGCCCCTCCCCCCAAGATTTGCTATAATGGAGTTGGAGAGGATAGAGCCTGTGTATGAAAGGAAGAGAAATGGAGACGGCCCAAGGCCCAGGCACGGTCACCCTTGAAGATATTAAGCAAGAGAGAAGTCCCAGCATTCCTACAGCCTTGTATCCATCTGGGAAGACAGATAAGGGAAAAGAATAGGAAGGATGATGAGTTCTACAAATTAGGCGGTCTGGGTACGTTGGGGGCCACCTAAAAAGTAAAACTGGGGAGCCAGGCATCAGTGGGGAAATAGCTTCTCCAAGAAGTCCAGTTAATACGTGCCAACCACTACTTCCCAGAACCTGTCTTCAGACTCAAGTATGACTGTAACTTCCATTATTATGCATAAATCTAATCTATTAAAGTCACCTTAACACTTCTGAGTTCAAACCTTTTCCAGAAAAATGCATTTACTTTCATATATTGCCCTTAACTGAAAGACAAATATATATTTCTTTTTGCTATCGGCAGTTGAGTCATATCTTCAGACCAAGATTTGCTTTTTAAAATAAAAAGATCTATTAAATTTTCTCAAACTATTGAGTGTAAAATACCCACATTCATATCTATTTCAGGTACAGCTTGGCCTCTGTTTCTGTGACCCTGAGCAAGTCACCTCATCGGTATACTGAAGAGAACAATTTTTCAGACAGTTGGCATGAGGGTAATGAAATGAAACATCTAAAGTGTGTAACACAGGCAGAGCCTAGACATGAGCAGTTTTCCATAAATGTTAGTCCTACATATTTGTCCCCTCATCAACTTAGGAAATCCAGGCTGGTTTTTACAAATGGCAGAAAAAAAATTCCTAAAGCAAATACTATATTCTTTACACTCTGATTCATTTTAAGGTCATGAATATGTTTTAGACAAAGAAAGAAACTTTATATTAAATAGATGCATGCTTACAGAGCACAGTAAAACTATATCCCTTTAAGGTGAAAAGAAATATGATGAATAACAGATCATCCAAACTTCTTTTTTTATTTCCCACTACATTTTAAAAATTGGGTTTATGGATTCTTGACCTGAGAAGGCCACTTTGGAAAAGAACACTAAACTGAAAAATCTTGTGATGATGTTAGTGCTGAGGGTCACAAACCAGTCAACGGGTATGGAAGTGATGAGAATCTTGACACAGAGGATTCCCCTTGCCTCTGAACATTCTCCTACCTTCTGTGCTATCTGCAGTGTTGACACCCACATGTTTCACTCATTTATCTTTGTTCAACATCAGCCTCCTACCTCTAGACTCTACCTCTGTGTTTTACTAAAAAGCTTTCCTAAGATGAAGTCCAAGATAAAGGAATCAAATTGTGGAATTCTATAAGCTCCAGTAACATGGAAGACAGGAAGACCCAAAGAATCACAGCTCTCTAAGGATTGATAAATAGCACTTTCGTCCTCACCTTGGGTTTCTGGTGTGTTATGGTAATGTAACATGCCACCTTCTCTATTTACTGTCCTGCTTCCCTTTATTTATAGCAACTGACAAAACCAGACATCTGTATCTTTTGTTTCATATGGGTTTAGAGGAAGTTGGATCTATAGGCACATAAATACACTGTATTCTAGATAATGTAGTAAGAGCAACCTAATCAAGTTTATCCTAAAGGCAGTGTGGTACTTCCATAAAGTAAATTTAAAGATAAAAACTGTTTAAAATATGTTTTCACTGTTAAAAAATAAGGAATGCAGTAAATAAAATGTGAGAGAATTTTTTTGTTTGTTTTTGGTTTGGGGCCACACCTGTTGATGCTCAGGGGTTACTTCTGGCTATGCACTCAGAAATAGCTCCTGGCTTGGAGGGACCATATGGGACACCTGGAGATCGAACCTCAGACTGTCCTATACTAGCACTTATAAGCAGACGCCTTACCTCTAGTGCCACCACTCTGGCCCCAAATTGTGAGGGAATTTTTATTTAAAAGTCACAGCCAAATTTCTTTCTTACCTGGCTACTTTCACTATTTTCCTCAGTCTTTATGATAGAAGGGTGTTTGGCGAGACTATCTTCATTTGAACACCCTTGTGGGGTTTGACTTTGCAACTAATCAGCATAGATCCAACTTTCTGCAGAGTGAAAAATTTGGTTCATTTACTAAGTAAGTCTTCATAATTTAATTACTGATAATGATGTAAATCATAGCAATACAATATTTTGACAATGTTCAATATATCAGTTTTGGTTTGAAGGTCACACCTGGAATTCTCAGGGGTTATTTCTGGCTCTGCGCTCAGAAATTACTCCTGGTAGACTTGGGGGTCTGTATGGGATGCCAGGGATCTAAGTCGGTCACATGCAAGGCTAATGCCTTTCCCATTATGCTATCACTATAGCCCCAGAGATTTACTTACTTTTTTTTTTTTTTTGGTTTTTGGGCCACACCCGGCTGTGCTCAGGGGTTACTCCTGGCTGTCTGCTCAGAAATAGCTCCTGGCAGGCACAGGGGACCATATGGGACACCGGGATTCAAACCAACCACCTTTGGTCCTGGATCGGCTGCTTGCAAGGCAAACACTGCTGTGCTATCTCTCCGGGCCCACATTTTAATCCTATCTTCTGAAAAATTTTAGCTGTTTTAAAATACCATCTTGGGGGGCCGGAGAGATAGCATAAAGGTAGTGCATTTGCCTTGCATGCAGAAAGACGGTGGTTCGAATCCCGGCATCCCATATAGTCCCCCAAGCCTGCTGGGGGCGATTTCTGAGCGTGGAGCCAGGAGAAGCCCATGAGCGCTGCCGGGTGTGACCCCAAAAAACAAACAAACAAACAAACAAACAAAAAATACCATTTTGGAAAAAGCATCACAGCCCAGAACCTTCCTTGTATGTTTCACTTTTTCAAGGCAGTGGTGGGGTGAGGTGGAAGTTTGCTCTATATACTTTATGGTTTGGGCAGATCAAGAGCTATAACACGACTTTCCAGAATCCACAACTCCAAAGGCAATTCTCTGCTGAGCCCAACATCCTGGTCCAGATGGGTGGATGCTAGGCTGGTGAGAAGCCAGGGAATAGAGCAGCCTCTCAGAGTCTCCATGTCCACTGGTTCAAGCAGCCACTTCTTATCTCTCAGCAGGACTTGATTGAATAGCATCATCTTACCTGACTACCTAGATGTGGTGGATTTTCTGTCTTAAAAGACTAATCGTAGTGAATTATCATAGTTGAAGTAAATGATAATCTTTACACAATAGAATACTCTTTGGCTGTAAAAAGAAAACAAGAAACTTGTTTTGCATGAGCCTTACCAGAGTAGGGCTAGTTGGCAAAACAAACAAACAAACAGTACAAAATAAAAAAAAAAACAGAAAACTTAATCTTATTTTCAAAAGCTTCATGAATAGTACTGCATTTCAGTGCTTGGTCTTGAAATATGGTAACTATAATAACAAGCTTACAAATCTACATTTTTAAAGTTACAAATATATACATTTTATTTATGAGTTCCTAATACATAATCATAAATATTTACTGATTTACACAGATAGGTTTATTAAGAATATATTATCTACTAAAGAAAATCAAGTAGGGAGTGCAGAGCGATAGCACAGTGGGTAGGGCATTTGCCTTGTACATGGCCAACCTGGGTTCAATCCCCAAGCACAGAGCCAGGAGTAACCCCTGAAGGCCCCCAGGTGTGGCGCAAAAACCATTAAAAAAGTAGTATATAAAATATGATACATCAGAACACCTAGCAACTTCAAAATTTGGGTATTTTTAATAATTCACACACACATACTTTCTGAATGTTAAGCCACCAAAAGTTATCTAAAACCTGACACAATTAGAAATGCTGGAATATGTCAGAATTGCTTATATATTTTTTATTGTGGTTGTCATTCTTGCTGTTTCCTGGTGCTTTATGGATCTAAAGGCATTAAAATCTATTATAGTCCATCAGCATTGACAACTAGCTTTGTGCCCGAGTATAACTCTACTTGAAGAATTCTCTAGTGGTGAGAGTTTGGCAGCATTGTTTTTTATCTTGTGTACTGATATTTATGACAAGACTGAAAAATGAATTCTCAGTACCTCTAATCCCTCCCTTTCACCTACACATTTCATTCCAAAACAAAAATGATATTTTTGCTTGTGCTATTTTGCAAAAGACCTAAAAAGAAAACATTATGCAAAATGCTTTTAATATTTTTTGAAGTTTGAAGGAAGCAATATAAAGAGTATCGTTCAAAAATAAACTAGAGGGGTCTAAGAGATAATACAGAATATAAGGACCTTATGCTTTGCATATTCTGACCTGGTCTATTCCCTGGCCCTAGTTGTGATCCCTGAGCACAGAGCCAGAAGTAAGCCCTGAGCACTACCAGATGTGACTCAAATCCTCTCACTCACTCCCGTGCCCAAATTAAATAAATTAACTTGGTCAAAATGAAGAATATTCTTAGAGTATCTTATATTTGATAGTTTCAAGTAATGTCTCAAAAAGTGTTTTGTACAAGAACATTTGTCTTGATCCCTGCAGGAAGCTGGGAAATAAGTTCTGCACCCTGAAGGCCCTTCTCAACATAGGGAAGAAAAACTGTAAAGAAAAGTAGCCGGTAATTTGGAGTCTGAAGAGCTACAATTTATGTGACTGTAGAATCAGTATAAAATTCAGCTCTACTCCTCAAATGGAATATGTGCTTTCAGAATGTGCGGTTTTACCACTGCCCTGTCATTAATTTACTCCAAAGAGTGTTCTCCTAACACCCCGATGACTTAGCAACAGCAACAATCTGCTTGCAGGGTAGGGCTCTCCGCGTCTAATGGTGAGGTGAAACAAGAGGACGCTCCACATCACCCTGACTTCGATGATGGAATCTTTAACTACAGGAACCTGACACCAACAACAGCTAATGTACGAAAAATTTTACCGAGACCACAGAGAATGACTCAGGAGTTGGACAACCTAGTATGCCTAGAGCCCAGATTCAGTCTTATGCCAGAAAACTTCAGGGGTAAGGTCTCCTTGTATTTAGGCCAAGGCTTTTTTTTTTTCCATTTTCCTCATATTTTGCTGGGCCTATGCAAACAACAACAATTGCCACTCTCACACCATTATTACTGTATATTTTTAACCAGGCTCAGGGGACCATATGGGATGCCGGGAGTCAAACCACCATTCTTCTGCATGCAAGGCAAACTTCCTACCTCCTATCTCTCTAGCCCCATTTTTTAACTCTTATCCTTTAAAAGAAAAGAAGAAGAAGAAGAAGAAGAAGAAGAAGAAGAAGAAGAAGAAGAAGAAGAAGAAGAAGAAGAAGAAGAAGAAGAAGAAGAAGAAGAAGAAGAAGAAGAAGAAGAAGAAGAAGAAGAAGAAGAAGAAGAAGAAGAAGAAGAGTTTACTATGGCCCAGTATGTGGTCTATCTTGGACAATGTAAGTCTTAGCTGGGTGGTCTTGGTGAAGCATTCATTTCATTTGGTCTCATCACCATATTCTACCACGGCCTTCAGGCCATAAAGGTTGCTTTTGACAAATCTGCTGTAAACTTTAAGGATGTTCATTTGTACATAATTTCTCTTTTTAATATTGCTGCCTTCAGTATTCCATCCCTATCTGTGGGATTAGTCATTGTGATGTGTCGAGAATGTGTCTTAGGGTGTTTATTTTCGGATCTCTTTAACCACTACTCTCCAGGCATGTAGTACTTAGTTGCATGCATTCTTTAGGTCTGGGAGGTTTTCTGCAATGATGTCATTGACTGTTGATTTTTCATGGAGATTTTCTTCCATGGCCTCTAGGACTTCAATAATTTTTATGGTGTTTATACTGAGTTTATCTCAGATCAATATTTTTATTTGTTTACATTCTTCGAGATTTTTTTCCATTATCTGATCATTTGTCTTAAGGCTGTTGTATGGAGCTTTTATACATCTCATCTTCCAGCTCACTGATTCTGTCCTCAGCAGCTGTTACTCTATTGGTGAGGCTTTCCATTGAGATTTTCATTTTGGCTACCAAGACTTTTAGCCCTGATATTTCAGTTTGATATTTCAGTTTTCTTATTTCTATTTTTATATCCTTTTGATTCTTATTTGTGGTTTGTTCGGTTTGTTCCATAGATTCTTTGAGTTCCTTGAACATCCTCCAAATTTCCTCTCTAAAGTCTTTCTCAGACAGGATATGTAGGTAGCTGGTACTTCAAATCCATCATCTTTATTTTATTTATTTATTTATTTATTTATTCATTTATTTATTTTGATTTTTGGTCACATCCAGCAGCGCTCAGGGGTTACTCCTGGCTCTACACTCAGAAATCACTCCTGGCAGGCTCAGGGGATCATATGGGATGCTGGGATTCAAATCACTGTCCTTCTGCATGCAAGGCAAACACCCTACCTCCATGCTATTTCTTCAGCCCCTCATCTTTATTTTCTAAGCTTGTTGATATTCTTCAATGCTTTTTCATTGTGTCCTTTGCAGTGTGTTTTTTTCCTACATGTTATGCTGGTGTACATTAATTAGTGGATAAACACAGTCATGGAACAAAGCGAAGTGGCTTCACTCCTCTGTCTTTGTGTCTCTTTTCCCTTATTTTTAAGATACACATTTGAGGTATGTGCTTTACCTGTAAGCCACACCCTAGCCACAAAATACTTAATTTAAAAGCATTTGTTCCCAAACTTCAGCATATCAACTATCTAAGAGGCTTGTTTAAATACAGATTAACACAATTACAATGAAAGTCTTCCAACAGTCTTATCAACAATTGATAGAACCACTAGACCTAAATTCAATAAAGATACAGAATAATACCACCAACCAAAGACTCTAACTGATATTTATAGAACTCTGCCCAACAAGAGCAAAGAATATACATTATTTCTAAAAAGCCACAGAAAGTATATCATATGCTAAGTGATAAAATAAACTTTAAGTAAATTGAAATGAAATATTATAAATATTATCAGATCATAATAAATAAAACTAGAATCACAGAAATAGAACAATGAGTACATCACTTGCCTTGCACATGGTTGATCCCAATTTTATTCCCGAAATCACATGTGGTCCCCCAAGCACTTCCAAAAGTGATCCCTGAACACGAAGCCAGGAGTAAACCCTGAGCACCACCAGGTGTAACTCTAAAAACAAATAATAATAATAATGATTAAATAAAATTAAAGATGAGTAATAGATGAATATGAAAATCACAAACACTGGAAATAAAACAACATTCCTCAAAATACCCATGATGGAAAGAAGGAATCTCAGGCTGGTGATGTAACTCAATGGTAGAGTATAGGCCTGTTTGTGAAAGGGTTGATTCCCAGAACCACAACAAAGGAAAAAATCTCAGAAGAATTTTAACAAAGTTTAGAACATAAGTTAAAATGCAAGTAAAATATTTTAAATAGGTAAAATATATAATAATAACATGAATCTTGGCATGAAAAAATCACAGAGCTTTGTGTAAATCTGTGTTAAATCTGACAGATTTAACAGGTCAGGAATGGAGTTTAAAAATTTGCATTTATACAAATTGGTGAGATATTTCAAATGATAGAGAACATGCTTAGCATGTTTAAAGCCCTGAGTTTGATTTCCAGTACATCATAGCCCTGAGCACCACCCAGTACAACTCTGATAGTCCCCAGCAGTACAGCTATACACCTTCACTTCATATTCTCTCCCTAAATCCAGCACTACTAAGGGGCTGATTTTAAAAGAAGAATAATTTCGATTTCAGCCTGTAAGTTGCTACTACTATGAGAAATACACTGCACAACCAGTACAATACACAATACACAACCAGTAAAAGAACTAAAGACTCAATTCAGCCTCATCTTATTTAGTTGGATTTACTCAAGATAGTCCCTAATCTAGTGGTTAGAGGGCAGTGCCAATTAATAGGAGCTACCATTTCTATTTTCACTGCATGTCTCTCAAATATATTACATACAGAAATTTGTTCAAAGCCCATGTTTTTCCATAAAAACAAATGACTCTTCAACCCAGTCCTGGAAAATAGTTAAAATTAAATCTATTTTATATTTTTATTATAACAAGAATTGTCATATAAATAGGGCTAGTCCCCATCTCATCTGAATCTTAAAACAAATCAGTGACCAGAAATGCCCCCAGAGCAGCCTTAGTGAGTATTTCCAGCTCTACATTTCTTATTCCTGAGCTTCATAGTTTAAGGAAGTAGAGACCAAAAGAATCATGGTGAATGAAATGTGAATTTCTCTTTCAGTTCCTTTCTTAGCCAAATTCCATGCCCTCTTCTCAGAATGTTTATCACCACTGGGAGTCATATTTCTGTTGAGTATCTGGCAAGTGACTCCCTACTGAACAGGTAAAGAAGAACTCCCATAAATCAGAATCCTGCCATTCACATGCAGCCTTCCCAGCCAGCAGTGGAATCCCTGAGTATTTTTCAAAGCTATGCACTGTGCATCTACACTCTCTTAAAAATGAAGACCAATTACTCTGTGCTGAGTGGCATTAGAAAGATCCCAAGAGCCCCAGGTAGTGGGATCCTGGACACATGGCTATCTGCAGTAAAGCCTTTCTCCTCTTCCTCTTCCTCCACTTCTTTCTCCTCTTGTACTTTCTCTTCCTCCTCCTCTTCTTCCCCTACATCCTCCTCCTCCTCTTCCTACACTCTCTTTTCACCTTGACCTTCTTCATCTCTTTCTCCTTCTCTGGCTCTTTATGCCACTAGGATCTTGGGCAACAAAAAGAAAGTACAAGGCCATGACCTGCAATTGTCAGTGAGATATCAAGCCTATTCAGAATAAGGAAGTTCTCCGCATTTTCCAGTATTTTAGAATGTTATGTTTTGGAGCTTCTGAAAACGTTATCCTCACTGCTCAGTTTGTTCATTAGCTGAGCAGCCATGGCCTGTCTTGGGAGTTTCCCAGACCTGCCCAGACCCATCCTCACAGAGTCTGGCCATTAGCCAGATACCAGATGACTGGGAGCACATTCAAGTTTGAGTAACTCTAGAGATGAAGTAGTATTATAATAATGGGAAAGATGCTGGGAAAGGAGAGGAGAAAGAGGCAGAGTTTTTAAGACATTTGGGGGACCTCCAAAACAGACAAATGAGACCCCCAAAACAGACAAATGAGAGGAAGAAGCAGTGAAGCATCCAGGCTTTCCCCACAAATGGAATTGCTTTGACCAAGCAGCAGTGGATTGCATAAAACATCCCCAAAAGCAGAAAGGTGGAGACTTGGTCCTTTAACATTCCAACTTCAATATTCCTAGAGAAATTCAACTCATCCCATTTACCACTTCCTAGTTAAATTTATTTCCCTAAAAATTGGGAGTTTGGTCACTTGCAGAGATTTATTATTGGGAAAATTTTGAAGCAACTGAAAAAAAAATAAGTAAAGCATTCAGAGAATGCTAGAACATTAATTCAGAAAAATCAATATCAGAGTTACTTGCTTTTATTTCCTTTCAAACTCTTGAGGTGATGCAATCATACACATTCACCAATGAGAAATTGGGACTAGATGGTCTCTAATTAGGCCTGGTTGTTGCATTCTAGAGGACTGAGTCAGGGGTGTGTGGATGTTGAAGGGCTCCTGCTGTCTTACTTTGTAAGAGCCTCTATGTAGAACTACAGCCTTCTAATAATCATAGTACTGTAAATATATATTAGACAGTGAAGTCTAGATATTCCAGTTTTAGCATTCCATTTAAAATAATTTCTTATTACATAATATTTTAATACATAGACCAATCGATGATTCTTATATTTTACTAAGATAATCCTGCTATATCCTTTTTTTTTTTTGACATGGTATTACTGTGGTAAGTTAAATAAGGGTCTGGAGACATAGTTTAGCAGGAAAGACACATTCATGAAATAAATCTTGCATGTAGCTGACTCAATTTTGATGTCCAAGTGTCCAAGTGTCACTAGGACTATTCCTTGAGCACAGAATTGAGAGCAAGCCTTGAGCACCACCAGCTAGCTATAACTCAAAACCCCACCTAAATTTCCCTCAAAAAACAAATAAACAAAAAGAAGTTAGATAAGTCATTTTTTTCTCATGAATAGATAGCTATTATACAAAATTTTGGAGGACCTTTGTTATCAATGGAGAATTTGGGGACCTTCTATTTGTTTTGGATCCTACAAAAGCCACATTGACAACTTACTTTTTAGAAAATTGCCTAAATCTAAATGAGTAAGTAGACTTTAAAGCATGAAATATAGTTTATAGTAAAATTGATAGGATTTCAACTTTTTTAAAGGGAAGATAAATGATTCTGGCTGAAAGATTAGAAGTACTACTAAGAAAAACAAATTGGCAAAGATCTAAATTTTTAAAGGCGAGGTTATGAAATTGATTTTGGACCAATGAATGGAGATAGCTATGAAGCATACCTTACTACAAGACAGAATAAAGTGAAGTGTGAAATGAACTATTTATTCTAGGGAACTGAAAAGAAGAGTTCAAACTGACTATGAGTGACCTCATGCCTCAGGAATCTTTCTAAAACTACTGAACCCTTACAGTAGAGCTAATACTGAAGGGCTTTAAGAGACCAGGAGGCATTTTGTATTTGTAGGAACTAGAGACAAAAGTCTTTTAGAACAAAAGAGTTGAAAACAGTTTTGAAGTGGAAGAAAGTTTTTATTCAAGTTCTAAAAGTAAATTCCAATCACAAAAACAAATTTTTAAAAATAAACATTTTAGGGGCCAGAGTGACAGTACAGCACTAGGGTGTTTGCCTTACACATGGCTGACCCAGGACAGACCTGGGTTCGATTCCGGGCATCCCATATGGTCCCCCAAGCCAATCCCCCAAGGAGCAATTTCTGAGCAAATAGCTAGGAGTAACCCCTGAGTGTCACTGGGTGTGGCTCAAAACCAAAAACAAAAATAAACATTTTAGGGATTTGGGGTCTGAGAAAACACACCAGGCATTGCTCAAGGCTTTCTCCTGGCTTTGTGCTTGGGAGTCATTGGGTGGGGGATACTCAGGGGACCATATGGAATACCAGGGATCAACCCAATTTAGCCATGTGGGAGGAAAATGCCTTATCTGTTGTACTATCTCTTGAGTCACTAAAAATCCATTTTAAAAAGAAAACAAATACAAGTTTGTATCAAGTTATAAAGATGTTGGTACAGGACTGAAATGAACCTGACATGGAGACTGGTAGCACCATGGACAAGGAGCAGAACTCTAGGTGGGTGCGCATAGAAGGAATGAACAAAGAACACTCAAGCTGGCTTGAGGTCAGTATGTATGCAGTGACCATGAGAGAATTTACATGGAGAAAGGCACAATTCAGCAGGGCTGGTGGGAAGAATGTACCAGCTGTGGTGCAGAACTGGCAGTGTCTGCTCCAGGTTCTAAGTCATACCATCCCCAGAGGAGTGCTATCCCCTCAAATTTTATATCAGGGACCTCATCACTTCAGTTTTAGACCCTATCCTGCTGGCTTAAGGGAACTTGAGTTTAAATGAGAAAGAAGAAAAAAAATAAACTTACAGGTAGGCAACATGTGGTACTCCCAAGGTTTTCAAAGTAGACATCTGAGAGAAGGAAGGACATGGAGCTTAAGCTTAGCTTCCCTTTGGAAACTGAGGAAAACAAATGAGCAAAGGGCCAGGAGATGGCTCAGTGAGGTTTATCCTGGTACTGCCATATGTGGCAAGCAGGATCCTGGCAGCTCTACTATTTGTTCCTGACAAATGTGCAGTCTCTGAATCCCAGCGCCTTAGGAGATTCCTGCTCACATGCAGCCAGTGTGTGCAAGTGCCAGAATGGCAGGTACCATACCAGGCATGTGAGAGACCCTGAACATAGCAACAATATCAGCAGAGTAATGGAAAGGAGAAAAATAAAATAAAATAAAATAAAATAAAATAAAATAAAATAAAATGGCTTTCCCATTAATATGATGTCTTATAAAACTGAAATTACCAAGTAGTGAGGTGGGAAAGAAGCAGACTAGAAGTGGCATAAGGTGTAAGAACAGGGTCTTGGATCTATGGTGGTAGTGGTGAAGGTGCTGTATTTTTTTACCAAAGTACCAGAAAAGTAATCATTACTATAGCCATGGGGTCTATAATACAATAAAAAAATATTCTCATAGTCACCTACAAAGGAGAGCAAGCAAATGTTTACACAAGAGAAGGTTAATAAAAATTTAGGGAACAGACATTTCCATGTATATATAGTGTGTTCAGCAATGGTCTTTCCACTGCCCCCATGCAAATGTCCACTGATGTGGCGATCCAGTGAATTTTGGAAGATCATCACTGATGAGGCCTCAGAGAACTGGTGAGTTGGCAGCAGTGAAAACAAGGTGAATGCGCTATCACTCTCAAAGCCAGGAACTTTCAATCTTCTTATTCCTGCAGTCCATGGAAACAAGATACATCCTGTGGGCTGCTACACAGAAATAAAAACATTATTGATAAAAAAATATGTATTTATACTCCAAATTGTTAATAGCACTGCTGTGTAGTCTAGGCTGCTCAGTGATGAGTCAGCTGGTCTCGGGAAAACAGAAACATGAAGTGGGCAATGTGGGAAAGCTAGAAGCAAATATATTTGCACCCCAGAATCCTGAAAGGTTGGGAATTCAAAACCTTTGACACCTCCGGAGGTGGAGTCTGGACAAGCTGCACAGGGGATTGGCTCAACACTATCTGTTCTACAGCAGTTACTCACATCCCTTGCCTTTCCCCAGCCAACAGCATGAGGCAACGTACGATCCTAATCTGGCAGGATTCACATCTTGTAGAAGCCTACTCTAAAAGATATGAATAAGAATGATGTTAAGCACAAATATAAATCACAGCTGAGAACTATAAGTAAATTTCCTTCCCCAAACAGAAGAACTAAGTTAAAGTCTGAATATGGAAGGGAACACTCACCTGAATTCCCAGAATTCAGGGAGCCTGGCTCTGTCTCTCAGGCAGGATTCCTTTTTGGAAGAAAAAAAATATTAAACAAGTAGAGAAAAGGCCTGTTACTGTGAAGGTATTCACCACCAAGCTGCTAAAGGAAGGGTCTAGGCAAAGCATCCTTGAGGATATCTGGGCATCACCCAGCACTGACATGACTCACACACTCCTCATTTTCACTCTCCCGAAGGATAGTTGGGAGCATTCAAAACCCAAGAAATATTTCTTTTTATATCCTTCCTTCCTTGCTTCCTTGCTTCCTTCCTTCCTTCCTTCCTTCCTTCCTTCCTTCCTTCCTTCCTTCCTTCCTTCCGTCCCGCCTTCCTTCCTGCCTTTCTTTTTTTTTTTTTTTTGGTTTTTGGGCCACACCCGGTGACGCTCAGGGGTTACTCCTGGCTATGCGCTCAGAAGTCGCTCCTGGCTTGGGGGACCATATGGGACGCCGGGGGAATCGAACCGTGGTCCGTCCTAGGGTAGCGCAGGTAAGGCAGGCACCTTACCTTTAGCGCCACCGCCCAGCCCCCTTCCTTTCTTTTTCTTTCTTTCTCTTTCTTTTTTCTTCCTTCCTTCCTTCCTTCTTTCTTCCTTCCTTCCTTCTTTCTTTCTTTCTTCCTTCTCTTTTTCTTCCTTCTCTTTCTTTCTTCCTTCCTTCCTTCCTTCCTTCCTTCTTTCTTTCTTTCTTTCTTTCTTTCTTTCTTTCTTTCTTTCTTTCTTTCTTTCTTTCTTTCTTTCTTTCTTCCTTCCTTCTTTCTTTCTTCCTTCTCTTTCTTTCTTCCTTCCTTCCTTCCTTCCTTCCTTCCTTCCTTCCTTCCTTCCTTCCTTCCTTCCTTTCTTTCCTTTCCTTTCCTTTCCTTTCTTTCTTTCTTTCTTTCTTTCTTTCTTTCTTTCTTTCTTTCTTTCTTTCTTTCTTTCTTTCTTTCGCTTTTGTGCCACACCTGGTGGCGCTCAGGGATTACTCCTAGCTCTGTGCTCAGAAATTGTTCTTGGCAGCCCAGTGGACCATATGGGATACTGGGATTTAAACCAACATCGGTCCTGGTTCAGCTGCTTGCAAGGCAAATACCCTACCACTGTGCTCTCCGGCCCCTCAAGAAATACTTTCAATATGAAAGACGGAAAGAGAGAAGTAAGTGTGGAAAAAAAGGAAAGACAGGAAGGAGAGTGGGAAGGATAAAGTTCAGGCTTGGAGAAAATAGGAACAATATGGAAACAAAAGAATGTTTAAAATATATATTAATAGGGGCCGGAGAGATAGCATGGAGGTAAGGCGTCTGCCTTTCATGCAAAAAGTCATTGGTTCGAATTCCGGCATCCCATATGGTTCCCTGAGCCTGCCAGGAGTGATTTTCTGAGCCAGGAGTAACCCTTGAGCGCTGCTGGGTGTGACCCAAAAAACAAACAACCAAAAATATATATATATTAATATACAGTATAGAATATATATACATATATATACTGAGGAGCCAGAGAGACAAGATTATGGCAGAAGTTAGCTGTGGGCTTGTTCCTGAGTTCATGGGTCCTTGAGAGTTTTACTAAAGATTTGTTTAAAAATCTCAACTACTTAAGAAATTCTAATTTATTTTACAAGTTGAGTAGGTGGATCAGGTCATGTCTCCCCAATGTTCACATTCTCGTCTCATCCCTACACATTCTCTGTCCAGTGTACATGTTTCTGCTCTAAAACCTGCAACTGGTCGTGAGGGAGAGAAGTTGTATGTTTGTCTCTTATCCAGGCAAGGGGTGAGGGAGGAGGGAGATGGAGGCATTGGTGGTGGGAAGGTTGCACTGGTGAAGAAGGGTGTTCATTTTTTATAACTAAAACCCAACTACAAATATGTTTGTAATCACAGTGTTTAAATAAAGGTATTATTTAAGAAATATAAATAAATAAAACCTACAACTGGAACCCTGTAATTTGTGTCACCTGGCTGCTCTGGAATCTGTCACTGGACCTCTCTACAGCTATACCTCAGAGGGCCCCTGGTCTCTCTTTCATCTTCAGCCATGGCCTTGTGCCCGTGAGTGAAATACCTACTGTCATCTAGGGGAGCGGATAATGAGAGGTTTGCCAAGCTGGGAGCTTCCATTTCTCTCCTACTGTCTCCCATCTCCAGGCATTCCACTACCTATTTTTACTGGATACATTTTCAGCAGGCGAGATTGTGAATGGTCAATTAAAGTAACTAGTTTATCTGATGTTCTTCCCTTCTGCTTCCACCAAAGCAATAGAACGAGGCTTATGACCCTTACCTTGTCTCCAGTGGATCCCAGTTTGAATCCCAATACAACAAGGTCTGACCCAAATGCCCTCCACTGAATAAGTTAGAGTCTCAAAAATATGTTATCTCTGAAAATAATGAAAGAACAAAATGATGATGACTTCTTGGAAATTATGATTACCAGGGTTGCTGTCTTTAAACTAATTTATCTTTGATATTATATCTATGTACAGCTTTTAAAAAAGTTTTTAAAATGAAGGCATACAAATAAGAACCAAGATATCAAAATAAAACCACATTTAACCTATAAAAAATGAGTCAGATGCAATCATTATAATAAAAGAATTTTTTATTTTTTACAGATAAAATTTTAATTATAACACCACTAAGATGATCATAATACAGTTATTTGGGGCATTAAATGTTCAATCACAGGGTCGGAGCGGTGGTGCAAGTGGTAAGGCTTGCCCACACTAGCCCACACCTCGGTTTGATCCCCTGGCATCCATATGGTCCCCCAAGCCAGGATCGATCTCTGAGCACATAGCCAGCAGTAACCCCCTGAGCATCAACGGGTGTGTCCCAAAAACAAACAAACAAAAAATTTTCAAACACAAATCCCTCCACCAGTGTAACATTCCTTTGGCCCCTAGGTCCCATCCATTTTTTTTTCTTTTCTCAGTTTGTAAGAATTTTTTTCATTTAAATACAATATTTTTTGGTTAAATGACCTTTCAAGTTTTATAATTTGAGGTTGATACAATTGGGGGTACTTCCAGGGGAGTGAGATTGAGCAGTAAGGGAACTGAACCCAAATTTCTACCTTGCAAACTATTCTAGTTTGGAGCCATCTTTGCAGCCCAATGCACATATCAATTTATCGATCTATCAAGAGAGAGAGAATTTGTTTTTGGACCACACCCAGCAATGCTCATGGGATTGATTACTCCTAGACCTTCGTTCCGGAATTTCCCTTGGCGGTGCTCAGGAGACCATATGGAAAGCTAGGGATTGAGCCCAGTTCAGCCACAAGAAAGGCATATCCCCTACCCTCCGTGTTATCTCTCCAGCCTCTAATTGGTATATTTTTTAAAGGAAAGAAATGAATAATTGTGATGGGATTACATTGGCATAGTATTTTTAAAAGGTTCTTAAAATAGATTCAGTGATGCTAAGTGTACATTACAATTTTGAGTATTTTGGTAATTAACACCTCATATTTATAACTGCTCTTTCCCAAATCTTATATTTCAAAACATCACAGGGGAGAGATTATATAAGTACAGGTCTTTAGTCCTCAGAAGTTTAAAACGTTTCATTTCCCATGCTTTCCAGATGTCTATCTGGTAGAATCCTTCCTTGCTATTTTTGTTTCAATTCACAATTTGAGTCATTTTTTTCATTTGTAAATATGAGTATTTCCAAACAGTGGCTCACAACACATTTCAACTTAAACAAATAAACATTTCGGTGAAACAGAGAACTGCACTTTATTCAAACAAAGATTAGGAATGAAATAGTGGTTTTGAGGTTGTTTTTGACATTTAAAAAGGGCTGAAGCATTTTTATCCCTTTGCTGACTGTTGTTTCGCAAGGTACTTAATAACTTTGAAGAGAAGAATCCTGCACATTATATACACTGAAACTCCATCCGATACAAAGTGATATTTTTCTTTCTATTTTTCATTTCTGGATGCTGGCTCCAGTCAACAACATAATCCTTTTCTCTTATTGATTTTCTTATAAAATGTATCCTTGTTAGGTTCATTGATGACTATACATTACAGAGGCACCTGGTAAAACTCATTGTGTATTACCACCACATAGGAAATGCTTTTTTTCCGGGTGAAAAGAATTTCTTCTCAAGGTTTCATCTTCTCAAGATGAAACTGAGTTTAATGCAGAATTCCAGAGCATGGCGTCCTTATTTGAAAAGGAATCTTCCAGAACACCCCTTAGCAAATCAATTCATTATGATTTTCTGCTCAGAAGATACACTAAATTACTCTCACTTGACCTCTACTTTTCCAATTTTAAGAAAAAAGGATAAATTTTTCCCACTTTAAGCACAACAATTTAAAGTTTCATTCTTCAAAAGCATTCTGATTCTCTCGCGACTAGCCTCTCCCAAGCACCTCCTAAATCACTTTAGAAAGATTTGGGTGGCCTGTATCTGATTATCTAGTCTAGGTTTGAGCTAGGATTCTTTTTTGTTTGGTTGGTTGGTTTTTTGCTTTTTTTCGGGCCACACCCGTTTGATGCTCAGGGGTTACTCCTGGCTAAGCGCTCAGAAATTGCCCCTGGCTTGGGGGGACCATATGGGACACCGGGGGATCGAACAGTGGTCCTGATCCTTGACTAGCGCTTGCAAGGCAGACAGACACCTTACCTCTAGTGCCACCTCGCCAGCCCCTGAGCTAGGATTCTTAAAACAACTCAAATGACTACATTTGCAGGGTTGTAGAAATATCTACCACATTTACACTTTTATTAGGGGATGTTGTAATGAAGGATGCCACTTGGTTGGGCCTCTGTCTTATTGAGAAATATGAAGCTATCACTTTCATTTTACCATAATTACAATCCCTAAAGTAGCAAACACAACCATACATTTTAAACTTTATTAACTAAATGGTTATGAGTTATTTCTAGAAAATCCAGTGAAAGGAAATAGAACATTAATATTCACTTTAAAATATGATATGATATACTCTTAAAAGATTTTTTACTAGGCTGGAGAGATAGTACAGTAAGTAAAGCAATTGCCTTGCTTGCAGCCAACCCAGATTCAGTCAACATCCCTCTGGTCCCCTGAGCATCATCAAGAGTGATTCCTTAGTGCAAAGCCAGGAATAATCTCTGAGCACCGCTGGGTATGGCCCAAAACAAACTAACAAAAATATTCTTTTTTTTTTCATTCAATTTTATCTCTTCCTGTGCTCCTAATAGACTGATTCCATGTATCCTGCTAATGGCAGTAACTTTTAAAATAATAAAGTTCAATTTTCTAGGGCTGAAGCACTAGAAATGTGTTGACCCTGGTTCAAATCCCCAATACTACATATGGGTCCCTTGAGTACTGCTAAAGTCACTCCTAAGCAGAGAGACAGGAATAGTACATGAGCACTTCTGGGTGTATTCCCAAACCCCTCTTTTTTTTTCATTGTTTTGTCTTGTTGGGAAATAATATTTTATGATGCAATGTCTCAGGGTGGGGATGAAGTAGTAAAGCACATAATGGGAGACCCTAGATTCAGTCACTGGGACTACCAAAAAAAAATCCAACTGAATAATAGGGTAAAAAGACTAGAGAGGGCAAAGTTCTTGCCTTGCACAAAGCTAGGTCTGTTTAACCTCCAGCACAGCATATAGTCCCCTGAGTGCTGCAATAAATGATCCCTGAACACAAAATAAGTAAGTTCTGGGCACCACTGATATGGTCCAAATACAAAAAGTAATAATAAAGTGGATTATGTCCTTTGACATTAGGATAATGAGGGCTGGAGAGGTACAGGGACTATGGTGCTTCCAAGCCACAGCCCTTATTTCATCTCTGCACATCATGGTCCACTGAAGCACTTCCTCCGAAGTACCCGTGAGGACCCCAAACATCACCAGGGTGAGCCAGGTGATCTGGGCACTCACTGCAGGCCTGAGCAGCGACACATCCTCTGGATTTTGCAAGGAGCAACTGAGAGTCACCAGCAGTGCTCTCTGGGTCCCCTGAACCAGCTTGGAAGGCCCAAAAGAACAACAACAAAAAAAAAAAAATTAGAATAACTGATTGTTTTAAACCATGAGAGTATCCAGAGTCCTACATAGTTTAAATGACGTCAAATTTGTGAATAAATCTAACTTTAAAATTAGGACAGTGGGGTCCAGAGAGATAGCATGAAGGTAGGGAGTTTGCCTTGCATGCAGAAGGATGGTGGTTCAAATCCTGGCATCCCATATGGTCCCCCGAGCCTGCCAGGAGCGATTTCTGAACATAGAGCCAGGAGTGACCCCTGAGCGCTGCTGGGTGTGACCCAAAACCCAAAAAAATAAAAATAAAAAAATTAGGACAGGTGGCCAGGGTAGGCTCCAAAGTCACATACTTGTCTTGAAAGTATGAAAATGTGAGTTATAGTCCCAGCGCTACCCTAGAGTGTGTGATGTCCGGCTCACACAGCCAGGCACAATTGAGTGTGTGTAGTGTGTGCAAGAACCAGTGTGACCAGGGATGTAAGCCCTGGGGAACACATATGAGCATCACAACTAAAGTGTGTGATCCCACCCCAACCCCAGCAAGACCTCCATCATCACAACAAAGAGGAGAAAATAGAAAAATCATACATTCAATTTAGACACTTGAAGCTAGCATTTGCTACATAAAAAATGGCAAACTGTAGTACTTCTCAACCAAGTTAACCTGAATTTGATTATGTTAAAATAAGGCCATTATTATTTTTTAAACACACAACTACTTACTAGAAAATTAACTCATAGCTAGAATTCTAGTTATACATGATCAGATATCCTTTTCAGGCTTAAAATGTCACAAGCACTCAGCTATTCTTTGCAGATTTGTAGTTTAGCTTGGCAAATCTTTTACCAGTTCTGGCCAAGGAGATTTCCCAGAATTTACAAAACCCAATGTCGGGATTTTCAAATACCCTGACATTGCTTCTGATCACCAGCTTCATCTGAAGCTAATTATGTCTATATCAGCTAGAAGTAGTCTCCCCACTTAAAGAGTGGGGTCAAAAAGGATCTATGCAAGTTCAAATGAATCAAATGCTAAAATGAAATGTGATCCTCAAAAAAAAAAAAGTGACAAGGCAGATATCAGCTTTCTCCATAAATCATTTTGAGGGATTCTGACCACAACAGCCTACCGGGCCATTGTATTAAAAGTGTGTGTGTAAAGAAAGCTACTCTTTTAGACCATTCTAAAAAATGTGCACTTGGGGACTTGTAAACAGCATATTTTTATCCATTAAATCATTTCTAAAATAGGCTGTGCAGAAGAACTTAAAAGTGCTTAAGAAAATATTATTCATTCTGCAAAAGAGTTGCAGAAGGGCCTAGAATGCAAACTGCTCACTTGGGACCATTTTAAAACTACAGCAAAAGGAGGCAGGGTTCATGGCCCTTTGACAAACCAGGCCTCCCTGGACAGCCCTGTCCATCTCTGTTCCCTGTGGGCCCTCCACAGGACCTTCTGCAGCCTGGAACTGGGGAAAATGTTTGATCTGAACAAGGCACACAGTCACAAAATCACTCACAAACTTCTGTGAGGGAAAAATACGTAGTTTGTGTTCTCAGATTTTATCTTAAAACATTTATTCAGGCTTCTCTATGATTTCAAGCCCCACAGCCCAAAGGCATTAAACTGTATTGAAGCTTAATGGCCTGAAAAGTTTCCTTTTGAATTAAAGCACATCCAGTTACAAATGGGGGGGGGAGTGGAAGGGCATCTGCAAGTAATCTGAAAATTTCATTTCTGATCTGGATTATGAGGACATGAAAATAGCCAGCAAAATACTCTCAAACCATGCAGGGGACAGTACAATTCCTGGGAGTTGCTTTCATCAAGGAAATTTCCCTTTGGTGAAGAAGGACTCTGAATGCACAGAAGTTTAGAAGGACATTGAGAGAAAATGAAATAAACTATATACAGGGCCCAGACTCTGTTTATTTCTACCAAGTGATTTGCTTATTGTACAGGGACATTTTTAGAACTTAATCATTTTATGAATATAAAATGATAAGGTTTCCATTTCCAAACCAATGGTCTCCAAAACATGTAGGGCATATATAGGTGGGACATATTACTTTTTAAAAAACTTATATATTTAGATCATCTACTTGAGGAGCCGGCGAGGTGGTACTAGAGGTAAGGTGTCTGCCTTGCAAGTGCTAGCCAAGGAAAGATCACGACCGAGGTTCCATTCCCAGCGTCCCATATGGTCCCCCCCAAGCCACGGGCAATTTCTGAGCGCTTAGCCAGGAGTAATCCCTGAGTATCAAAGGGGTGTGACCCAAAAAACCAAAACCAAAAAAAAAAAAAAAAAAGATCATCTACTTGAATTTTTTGATGAGTATCTGTAAAGCATATGCAACATTCCCAAAGTAAACAAATGGATCTTTATTGGGGAACTCCATTAAAGAACCACAAAGATCACTTCTCTAGATGCTGGATATGAGACAGAATCTCTTCGAGGCCCTGAACGTAGGGAGACTGGACCTAAAAGAGGTCCCAAATTTCAGTCCACATAAGGGAGAGAGGTTCACCTGCTGCAGGCATGGACCACTGACTTGATACCCCTCATCAACAATAGCTCCATTGTCTGGAATTTCTGTTACTGCTTTCTGCTTTTATTCCTCTCCAAAATAAAAAATAAAAGTATATTATGCATCTCTAGCCATTGGAAGTACAGCAACAGTGAAACAGCCAGGGCCTGTGCAAATCCTTATTATCAGCCATCACTGTAAAATATATGTATTTGTGTTAGTGCAAAACAGAGCAACTCTGATACTATCATGTTCCATTCTGTACCCTATTTATTATGGTAGTTTGGGTATAATCTCAGGAATTGAGATAGAGAAAAGCTCACAATTGAAGGACGCATTTTTCATATCAACTTCAATCCACTATTTTTGAAGAACTATTTTTGTCACCATATAAACAGGACATGGAGAATATCTTTCTTTTGTTAATGAAGTGCCAGGTCTTCCTCTTTTGAGTGGGAGCTGCCTGTATGGCTGTTTAGCTAAAAAAAAAAAAAAAAAAAAAAAAAAAAAAAAAAACCAAGAAGGAGGTGGCTTCTGAAGAGTATAAAAATCTACTTCTAAGCTTCAGGATATTCAAAGAAAGGAAGGATAACGCTGACTACTATTTATAGATCTGAAGGATTGTTTTTCAAAGCTATAATTGCCACCCTACCAAAAATGGATCATCACCCTATGGGGCTAAAAACCTTCATTGATATTCTACCCATAATTGTTGTTTTAATTTTTTTACATTTCCTTAAGCTTTAATATACCTTATGGTAATGATAGAATGCCTTGAAAAGAGCTCCAACTTTCAAGGACACGTGAAACAAAATGAGCATAAGCTATTGACTACATGGGGAGCAACTATTCCCAACTACTCCAGAGCTTCTCCTCATTCAGGAGTGCAAAACCCTAGTAGATCACTCTCTTGTAAACTCTATCAGTTGATTTCTTTTTCTTTTCTTTCTTTTTCTGGTGGAGTGAACCATGCTAGTGGTGCTTGGAACTTACTCCTGGAACTGCACTCAGGAATCACTCCTAGCAGGGCTTTAGGAATTACTTAAGATGTTGGAGATTAAATACCAGGCAGACGCATGCAAGGCAAACACACTGTATCTGCTCACTATATCTCCAACCCCTCACAGAAGATTCTTGAAGTCCTTTCTTATACTTGTGTCTTATTCACTGTACACTTCTTCTTTATGATGTTCCTTCACATCACCATTTTAAACCAGGAACAAAAGTACAAGCTTCATGTGTGATGATATTAAGTATCATCAGAAATCCTCACCATACATACATGTGTAACCACATGGTAATCAACCTAACATACTGTGATGGAGAAGATAAAAACAGAGTGTCTGCAGCAGGACTTAGTAAGGAGACAAGTGAATAGAAGGCAAAAATCTGGAAAAATCTCAGAAACAGGAAAAGTTCTCCTGCCAAAGAGGTGAAGCAGAGAGGCAGACTGAAACTCACATGCAGAGCAGCTGTATCTCTCCCCAACCCTGACCCCAGCATCTCTGGACTACACCCTGCAAGGACAGGATAAGAGAAATGCATTATCTAAAGAAACAACTGGACCCATTAACACTAATACCAGCTGAGAGCAAATAGGGATGCACATGAGTACATCCAAGATTGCCATCATCAGGTATGGAGCCAATAACCAATATTTAGAAAGTATTCACACTGATCAACAACAATAAAATGATAACTCAGCCAAAAGTGGAGGCAAGAAAAGAAATAGACACTCTCTCAAAAAAGATATATGGACCAACATCAGGCATATGAAAAAGTGTATATCTTCACTTATCAGGTAAATGCAAAGCCAAGCAATGACAAAGTGAGTGGCACATATCAGATTGGAAACAACCAGTGATGGTAGGGGTGTGAGGGTAAGGGAAGCTTCATTCACTGTTTCTGGGAATGTCATCTGATTTCACCTCTATGGAAAACTGTATGAAGACTTCTCAAAAAAGTAAAAGGGTCAGAGAGATACTACAAGGGTTAGCATGCATTATTTGCATGAGGCCAACCCTAGTTTGATCCTTGGGAAACATTCCCTATACAACATATTCCTCTGAGCACCACCAGGTGCTTCATTTGTGGCTTTTGTGTACCACAAAATAACCCCATAATCTTTACTACATCAATCCTCAAGCAGCTCCACATCCTTGAGATTTAGCAAGAACCTTATGCTAGGTTGGTCCACACCTTGGGATGTCTCAGCCTTCCTACAAGGTAAGAAGAGAGCTTCCCTATGATCCAATAACTCTACTTTTTGACATGTAGTCCCAAAACACAAAAAACAAGAACTAGAAAAGATATATACATCTTATGTTCTCTGCAACACTAAACCAAGAGATGGAAACCACCTAGACACCAACAGTAAATAAATAGATGAATGGATAAAGTTGTGGAATATACACATAATAGGATATTACATCGGCATAAGATAAGATCAGATCCTGAAGTCTGCAACTTGGGTAGAGTATTATGCTAAAGGAAATAAGTCAAAGAGAGAGGAGCAGATACCAAATGATCTCACTCATTAATGGTATATAGAAATTTAAGTCAAAGAAGTAGACAGTATTAAATGATAAAAAAAAATCTCATCATTTGAATAAGAAACTGAGATTACCAAGCAGAGGGAGGGAAGAATTATGGGGAGAACAAAGAGATAGATTAGAAAGGATATAAAGACACTGGTGAAGGCTCTTGGAAGCTATAATGGTGCTAAGGGTGTAATGTCTTTGTACATCAATCCCCAAATCACTGGGCCAAGGATATGGCTCAATGGTAGAGCACTTGCCTTGCATGACTGAGTCTCTGGATTCAATCCCCTATGCACTTCCCCAAAGTACTACTGAGAGAGATCCCTAAGCACAAAGTAGGAAGTAAATAAATTTGGGGTGTGAACCCCAAACAAACAGAAAACATAAACACTAATACTATTCTAACCATGTTACCTGCTACAATAATTTTTATTTTGTTTGTTTGGTTTCTGGACCATACGTGGTGGTGGTGCTCAGGGCTTACTCCTAGTCCTGTACTCAGGGATCACTTCTGAAAGGACATTAGGTGGGACATATAATTCCAGAGAATGAACCCAAATCAGCTGTATGCAAGACAACAATCCTACCTGCTATACTATCTCTCCAGCTACCCCGCAAAAAATTCAAGATTGAAATGCCAGGCTCTTCTTCTCCTTCCTTCCTGACCATAATAGCTAGGTTAGATGCTCTTTATAAATTACAGCCCCAGACAATAAATTCATATATACTTATGGGAGGTTCATCAATGAAAAAATAGTTTACATTCTTATTATTTTACATGAACTCTTACCAATTGACATGTTCTTCATACACAAATAGTCTAAGTTTTAATATGTGCTTCACTATTTTTTTTTTCAGAAATTTTCCTTTAGAAATTTTTCTTAAGGGAGCAATAAAAGGCATGGACACAGTTCTGAACACAATAATGCCAAAGGTAACATTACCCATAATATTTACAAATTGGAAAACTAAGTGTTTCTCACAATAGACGACTGAATAAATAAATATTGCCTTCATAAAAGAAGATACACTCTTTGTGTTACTATGGAAAGATGCTAACAGCCTAGTAATAGTGGAAAAGGGCAGGTTTCAATATTGCTTGTTATAATTCTATTTATAAAATATATATTTATATACAATGAAACAGATTCTTATAATGGTGATTATCTCTGTAGAAACAAATTTATAATAACTTCCATTTTTCTATATTACTTGAATTTTTATCAAACTTATATCAGAAATAAAAATTAATTTCTGCCTGAAAAATTATGTTTCTGCAATTTCACTTCTAGCTATCTAGCCAAAGAACATAAAAACACTAATTCAAAAAGATAGATGCACACCTATGTTCATTGCAGCACAATTACAATAGCCAAGATATGGAAACATTCAGTGCCCAATAATAGATGAATGACTCCGATAGACCTTAATGGATGATTATTCAACTATAAAAAAAGATGAAATCTTGTCATTTCCAACAAGGATGAAACCAACAACACGGTCATGCTAAGTGAAATAAGTGAGGAGAAGGATGAATACCCAATAATCTCACTCACATGTGAGACTATAGGGAAGCGAAGCAGGACACACACAAAACCAAATGAAAGCAAACACATGAACTCAAATTGAAGAACTGAGATTCCTAGACAGACAGAGAAAGGGAGGGGCTAGTGAATGGAGGTGGAGGGTCCACTTTGATGTTGGGTGTGGTGTGGTAACATTTGCCTAAAGAGGTGTGATTTTGCCACCCAAAAAAACCTATAAAAATATTTTCTAAGCCAGTGCTACTGCAATAAAAATATTTTTATGTCAGTGCCTAAAATAAAAATATGTTTTAAAATAGTGCGTTGGGGGCCAAAGAAATAGTGCAGCAGTAAAGTTGCTTGCCTTGCATGTGGACAACCAAGGTTCACCCCCGTCACACTATATGGTTCTCTAAAGACCTTCAGAGTGATCTCTGAGCACAGAGTCAGGAATAAGACCTTAGCACCACTGGGCATGGCCCAAACTCTCACCCTACCACTACCACTACCCAAATAAAAGTGACTGCCATAGAGAGAGAATATGGTTTGGTGAGAATAACCAAAAAAGTAATATAGAAAATAGGGTGGCCACTGTGATAGAACAGAGGTAGGGCATTTGGCTTGTATGCTGCCTACCCAGGACAGACCCAGGTTCAATCCCCAGCAACACATATGGTCCCCCAATCCTGCCAGTGTGACTTCTGAGTGCAGAGCCAGTAGTAACCTCTGAACACTGGCAGGTGTGACCCAAAAACAAAAACAAAAAAAGTAATATAGAATATAGCCCTTAAATTGAAGTTTGTAGGTTTTTTTTGTTTGTTTTGTGTTTTTTTTTGGTTTTGTTTTTGTTTTTGTTTTTTGGTTTTTTTTGGGCCACACCCGGCGGTGCTCAGGGGTTACTCCTGGCTGTCTGCTCATAAATAGCTCCTGGCAGGCACGGGGGACCATATGGGACATCGGGATTCGAACCAACCACCTTTGGTCCTGGATCGGCTGCTTGCAAGGCAAATGCCGTTATGCTATCTCTCTGGGCCCTGTTTTGTTTTTTTAATGAAAGGATATTTGAAAGTCAGGTATAATAAAGGAAAAATATCCATACCAGGAAATTTTCTAGTACTGGCAATAAAGAGAAGATCCTGACAGCTTTCAAATGGAAGAATAATGGAATGGAAGCCAGACACACAAAAATGAGTACTAAGAGTGAGTGGCCTCACACAGCTCCAAAGCTAATTTGGAACCTAGAGGTAGGAAAGGTAGTAAAGATAATTTTCCATCACTGAACTGTTATTCCATGGAAGAGCAAATAAAAGAATACCTATGAGATAAGAAATCAATTAGTGGGTCCGGAGAGATAGCATGGAGGAAAGGCATTTGCCTTTCATGCAGAAGGTCAGTGGTTTGAATCCCGGCATCCCATATGGTCCCCCGAGCCTGCCAGGAGCGATTTCTGAGCGTGGAGCCAGGAGTAACCCCTGAGCGCTGCCGGGTGTGACCCAAAAACCAAAAAAAAAAAAAAAAAAAGAAATCAATTAGTACCTCTTCTGCTCTTTTTTCTCCTCAAACTCCGTTTCCGCCTCCCCCAAGAAAACAGAAGTAATACCAGAAAGAATATAGTGATTTTAAGAAAATAAAAGAGTACAACATAGAAGACAAAGGAATCAGGTACTCTAGTAACAGGTTCAATTAGTTCAAGAAGCCCCAAGGTGCAGAAGAAATGTTTACTGGGAGAAAGAGACCACCTGATAGAATATGAGAGAGATCATGAGGCTACAGAGAAACATAAATAAGTAAAAAGAGAAAAATATCCAATAACTCCAAGGAAAATGTGAAGTCACCTGGCTCAGACAATATTGATTGGTATATAAGTGCAAAGAAACGTAGCAAGGGAATAGCAAATGGCCTCAGGAAGCAAAACCTGAGAACTGGTCTACATAGGTAGGGATGGCGTTGTTATCAGGTTGCAGGACTAACACACCAGGCTGCGATGTTGGGGGCTTGCCTTTCTCACTGCAGAGCTTGCACACATGCTCACAGGAGTCACAGTTTGTAATTGTGTTTACGCATTTCTGGTGGTAGTGCGCCAGGGTCTCTCTGGTGCTCACACACATGCTCTTTTGGGGTAGCACCTCTTCAGTTGTGCTGCTCAAAGACACATGTGGCCAAGAGACAACCAGAAGTCATGTATGGCACTAGGTATCACGGGCAAGCAGCACAGCCTGGATGGTGCCTGGTGCAAGTGGAGTTTCTGAAGAATGAACTTGCAAGGCAGATCTGGAAGCTGGTGAGCTCTGTGCCAGACCCTACAAAGATTCTGAAGGAATCCTAGATTTCTAAGGTCTTGAGAGCTGATGCTATTGGTCCTTCCTTTTCTCTTAACTCTTTCCCTTGAGTGCTACAGTAGGCTTATTAGTCAAGATTAGAGACATATTTAGGCCACAGATATGGTGAGTATATGTTAATATTGAAAAATTAACTGCAGTTTCTAAGTTCTTTCCCAGAAAGTAATTTTCATATTATATCTTGATTTACACACAGTCTTTGTATATGGTGAGTGTTTTGTTTTGCTTTTGTTTTGGGGCCACACCCAGAGATGCTTATTCTTGGTTTTGTCTTCAGGGCAAGGCACCTTAGCCCCTATACAATCTCTCTGGCCTCTTATTCACACGTATTATTTTCCAAAGTTTCTTTCTAGTTCTCCTGGGTTGCTTTCTCTTATTCTAAATGTCTCATAGAGTATCATGCTGAGCAAAATGAATCAGAGGGAGAGGAATAGACATAGAATTTTCACATGCATTTGTGGGACATTAAAAAAATAATAGTATGGTAATAGTACCCAGAGATAATAGAGATGTGGGCCAAGAGAACGTTTATGGTAAGAAATTTTGTCACAAATAGCAGGGGAATGCAGTTAGGGAAGAGAAGGGAACACTATGACAATGATTGTTGGAAGTAATCACTCTGGACAAAAATGGATGCTAAAAGGAGATAAAATGATAATCATTATACCTCTTCAGCAACAATATTGCAAACCACAATGCCTAAAAGCAAAAAAAGAGAGAGAGAGAGAGAGCCACAAAGGAAGGGAGAGGGCAGGAGGAAAACTGGGGATATTGTTGGCAGGAAATTAGCACTAGTGAAGGGATGGGTGTTGACATTGTATGACTCTCAATTATGAACAACCTTGTAAATGCATATTTAAATGGTGATTAAATTAAGAAATTTATTTATAAAAATAAAATAAAATGCCTCCTAGTACAGAATGATTTAAACTAGAGACTGGTTTATCATCCACATATCTCACAGAATAACTTCCTCTATCTATATATCTATCTCTTACACAGACACACACACACACACACACACACACACACACACACACATCTCTCATAACTATCAGGACCCCATGCCTTGCACTTTCAATCCTGAAGGTCACAGTCACACTTCAGGTCCAACTTCAGATGGGCTCATTCAGGAAAAATCCTAAAGGACAGGGACTGCAGACAGGTGAAGCTCAAACCCTACTCCCTAAACAGTCTCCTCCTGGGCCCCACAAAAGAACTATGTGGTAAGAGAAGAAAAAGTAGTAAGAAGAATGATGGAGAAAGAATAATTTCTTCTTATTTGAGTAAAATTTACATAACAATCATTCTTTGCCAGGTCTGTTTAAGTGCTTTGTAGATAGGATTATATTGAAAGATGGAAAGACAGAGGCCAGAGAGGTTAAGTAACTTGTGTAAAGTTACAAAGTGATGGGCTTGATCCAAGTTGTCTGGTTTCAGTCTGTGTTATTAATCGTAAGTCTGTAAAGTTTTCTGGCCTGAGGGAAAATCCTACCTCTCTATCTTTCTAATTCCCACAGTAAGTAGTAAGTTATTTTTTTTAGTCAGAAAAAATAATGTGGAGACAGGAAGAGTGTACTTGGAATAAGCCCAAAAACTACCATTCCAGGCAAGCAGAGGAAGAAGAGGGACAGAAGCTGGAACAGAAGTCAAGAAAGGAGGATGGCTATAGGACAGTTTGTTAGACAGTAAGAATCTGCTACCCCCGCCCCACAAACACACACATACGCATATACCAAGCATGAGGGTAGGTAATGCTGGTGGTCAAGGCAGAAGGTCATGGGTTCAAATCCCGGTGTCCCATATAGTCCCCTGTGCCTGCCAGGAGCAATTTCTGAGCATGGAGCCAGGAGCAATTTCTGAGCACTGCCGGGTGTGACCCCCAAAAAATTGAAAGAAAGAAAGAAAGAAAGAAAGAAAGAAAGAAGGAAGGAAGGAAGGAAGGAAGGAAGGAAGGAAGGAAGGAAGGAAGGAAGGAAGGAAGGAAGGAAGGAAGGAAGGAAGGAAGGAAGGAAGGAAGGAAGGAAGGAAGGAAGGAAGGAAGGAAGGAAGGAAGGAAGGAAGGAAGGAAGAAAGAAAGAAAGAAAGAAAGAAAGAAAGAAAGAAAGAAAGAAAGAAAGAAAGAAAGAAAGAAAGAAAGAAAGAAAGAAAGAAAGAAAGAAAGAAAGAAAGAAAGAAAGAAAGAAAGAAAGAAAGAAAGAAAGAAAGAAAGAAAGAAAGAAAGAAAGAAAGAAAGAAAGAAAGAAAGAAAGAAAGAAAGAAAGAAAGAAAGAAAGAAAGAAAGAACCCAGAGGTGTGGGTTGAGGTCTTCCTGCTGCTAAGAGGGAACAAAACTCTGGAAGCAGCATCAGGAGAAAAGAAGGCAAATCTATCTCCTCAGAGAAACATCTAAGTCACATTTGGGGCCCTTGGCTCTTCCAGTTCAGCTCAGTAATGGTAGATGAACAGCCTCCTGCAGAACAGGCTGATTGGTGAAATGAATGGAAGAAGGAACAAGGCCCAGATTCCCCCTGTCGGGACTTACAGAAATTTCCCTACTGTGGTGGACTGAAGCCACTGAGCAGACTGAGCAACACAGGCTGCAGGCTGAGGGCATCATGATGCTCTTCTCCCACAGGAAAATAGGTAAGTAGGAGGAAGCAGAGCAGTCAGTGTGAAGTGAGAGAACAGAAACCCACACCAGGAAGGTCAGCCACTCTAAGAATAACTGTCCTGCAAACACAAAACCAGGCCAAATATAAAGTGTCCTACCTCAGCTCAAATTGCCCGCCTTTCCAAGTCAATGAGAGGCTTCCGGGCTGTTGTTTCTCCTCTTTTATTCTCTGAGGGTTCTTCCCGGCTAGGTCATTGTCTGGGAGAAGATCTATCTGAGCAAGCTTTCTTCTGACATCTGTTTTCTAACTATTAGATTCACTGTGGCTGTTTTTAGAACAAAAAGATGGTTACAGAAATAATGAGGTGCCCATGTGTGATTCAGGCTAGAAAGTGGCAAATGGCCTTAAGTTTGTGTCTGAAAAATTCAAAATGACCCTGAAAACGGAAAAATATAACACCAATTCTGAATTAAGATGATCGAATTTGGTAGTGGAATGCCTCTGTATTCCACTATACCATTGGCACCCCAGGCTGTTGTTTGCATAAAATCACTCCCCTGACCCCTCCCAGGCCCCAATCTGTGCAGGCAGCATAATCAGCTGGGTTTCCAGTAGTGGTGATGGATATGCTCTGATCCACCCTCACCCATGCTCCCGTTTCTGTCCATGATGAATGGACACCATTACAAGATGGTGGCTGGGGTTAGGAGTGCAGCCTAGGGCAGCCCACCCCCATGGGGGAATCAAACTCTGGACCTTGGCCCCTTTTGTGTGATGCTTTAACCTACTGAACTAATCGGCCAACAAAAAATAAGGATGTTTATCACTGACTTGCCAAACCTAAATGCTATGAGAATATATTAGGAAAGGGGGGAGTTGATATTAGCTTTGCTTCCACTGTAAAAATAGTGATCTAAATACCAACAAATATGATTATAAGTCAAAAAGGGAGGCTGTGACGATAGAAGCTGTTTCCCTAACTCAACAACTGGCTAGGGATTACATGTGTCTACAAAACAAGTTTCCTACCATAATGCCTATTTTAGAAATGTCAATAGTCAAACAGCAGTAACAGAAAGTGTTTTTCTCCGTTTAAGCACTGCTTGGCTATGCATTCTATCCAGCCAAGCAATGACTGAAAAATTCCTCTCTTAAATTTCCCCCAAGTTCAAGTATACCACTCTGAGCACACCACAAGCCTTGTAAAAGAGCCCAGCTTTAAGTATGCAATAATCGCTCATTTCCTGGCCATTAATTCAGACATCATGCAATCACTCAAAGGCATCCATTTGCCATTGCTGCTATTTTGGGGACTGCTGCCCTATTGTCATCCCTGCCTTAGACCCCTGACTTAGCCGTCTTTTAATTAGAGCCAGGGAGGACGGCAGGCCGAGGCCGTCTGTGGAGAGTGATCCATCACAGGCTTGCTTTGCTCTCTGGCCTCAGAGATGACAGTTTATAAACAGGACATCTTGGAGCTCAAGATAGCTGCTTAAGGAAACAGAAGAACAAATGGTGACCATCTTGTAAGTTACTTCCCTAAGATTATAAATCTAGCTCGGGTTTTCTTCACTATGTCCTTTTATAATTAAATATCCAAATGGATTATACCAAGGAAGATTCTGGAAGCTGTGTTATCCAAGTTTGACCTCCAACGAATCTGATGTCAAGTGTTCACCCTTATACTTATAACTCAGCATTTGGTTCTATTTATAATGGATCTGCTTTGTATCTCAAGCCTTCCTGCATTGATCAACAACAACAGTTTCAGTCCTGAAAAAGGAAAAAAATGAACTCGATTCTGATAGGCTCTTTTATTATCATTATAAAGAGCATCACAGCCTTCAGAGAACTACAATTCACTGCTATTTTCCAGGTAAAACAAAAGGACTGATTTATGTCTGCTGGGTCTAACCCTAATCCCCCAGAGAGAACTGCAAGACCTAACACCATATTAGAGTGTGATATATTCAGTCTTGTGAGGTCATGGTAAGCAGGTCACTGGTACCTGCCTTGCAGTAGAAGCTCTGTGGAAAGGCAGCAGATCTTCAGAGACTTCTGGGATCTCTGTGGGGTGCAGAACCAGGGTCACTAGCAGGGCGAGTGCTAAGTAAGATCTCTCTGCTAGGGCCCGTCTAACTAGACCTGACTCTCAGCTACTACAGTTCATGCAAAATATGAGCTTGGGCAGGTTCCTTAAAATACAGTCATCTTGGGGCCAGTGAGGTGGCGCTAGAGGTAAGGTGTCTGCCTCGCAAGCGCTAGCCAAGGTTCAGGACCGCAGTTCAATCCCCTGGCGTCAAATATGGTCCCCCCAAGCCAGGGGCAATTTCTGAGTGCTTAGCCAGGAGTAACCCATGAGCATCAAACAGTGTGTCCCCAAAAACCAAAAAAAAAAAAAAAACAATCATCTTGGTTTTATTATCATTTTAATGTGTTTTACTCTAGGTCTCCAAGAAGTATACAACCAAGTTGAAGTTATATCTTGCATGATTATATATTATTTTATACACTTAGGAATATATCAAAGTTTCATTTTCATTTTGGGCTATAACTGAGTTTCTGTTCTCAAAAATAGCTTGAATATTATACATAAATGTTACATAAAATACTATCAAATCTCACAAAATTGTCTAAAGCCCAATTGTTTGGGAAATCATTATTCCATAACTTTCAACTCTTCCTTAGTCACATTCTACTTGTACTATTTATAATCATGCAGACTTTCCAGATGCCACACATTGAAATAAAATTCAAAACTCAAATGATGACTATTGATTGCCCTATCAGTCTATTTCCAGACATTGTTCTAGGTACTGAAGGTACAGCAGTGAGCCAGACAGGCCATGCTAGTCTTTATGAAGTGAACTCCTCTTAGCCTGAGAATAATAAAACTAAAGCATGAATAAATGTAAAGTGCACCAAAGGTGATGAGAGTCAGAGGAAAACAGCTCACAAAGGAGACAGTTAGCGTCTGACAGGATGGGCAGGTACTGCTGTTTCATTCAAAAGACAAAGAATAACTCACTACTATGATTTTTGTACAGAGACAGGGGAGAAAAGTAAAATAGTAAACCTGGCTGAGTAAACAACAAATCACAGGGATACCACTTTGGCCAAGCCTACAGGGTGAAGGAAACATAGTAGGAAATATTAGGCACAAAGGACAGAGCATATGGCACATAACAGGCCTTTAATTGGATTTCAATTGTGCTGGCACATGTGAGATCTTTATAAATGTTTATGTACACATTCTGAAAATAGCTACTGCCTTTAAGAAATAGGTCCTCAATAATATTATTTACTATGAGTTCTAGTCAATGTACTTTTATAGACTTTTATCTCATTCTATTTCTCCAACATCTGTCCTCTAGGAATCATCTTGGTCCAAATGGCTATTCATAAATTTAAGAACTCCTTTCTGGGTCAAAGAGATAGATCAAAAGTATGTTCTGCATACAGGAGGCCCAGAATTTTGTTTGTTCAATTTTGAATCACACCTGGCAGTGCATAGGAACTATTTTCAGTTTAGAGACCATGGGTCACAACTAGCAGTACACAATGCTAGATATAAAACATAGACCTCCTGCATGCGAAGTGTACATTCCAACCCCTTAGATTAGCACTTGGCCTGAGACCTGGGTTTGAGCCCTAACAGTGTGTGGTCCCATGAGCACCACCAAGTGTAGCCCCCAAACAAACCAACAATAGTTCTTTTCTTAAAAAGCTTTGTTTCTCACTCCTCCCCAATGCATTCACAAACAACAGAGGCAGGGGCTGGGCTCAGAAGACACAACATGCCAGAACTTCTGATTCTCTTCGACTGGTATGTTGGGGGCTCTGGGCAGGACAGCTAGCCATAGGACCACTGGGCTGACCACTTAGTGCAGGAGACTGAGATCCCCCCATGCCAGACTGGTCTTCAGAGCCAGGCCTGGTAAACTGGGCCCTGGGGGAAGAGTGGGGTAGAGAAACTCCTCTCATATGCATACTGGACCCCATTCATATATACTTTTTAACATCATCCTAAAATGTTCTCAGTTCTTGACTGTTTCTAAGAAAAAAAAATGGAATACCCTAGATTTGGAGGATAACATTCAAATAGGTCTCTAAAATCAGTGTATCTATAGACGTGACTTCCTATACAGTGGTCCTCTCTGACTGCCAAACCCAATCCATAAACAATTCATTTATACAATGTATAGAGCCCCTCTGATATATTGCCCCTTCCCCACACCAGAGTCCCTTCTACTCCCTCATCTCCTAATCTGGATTCGTTATCTTCCCTTAATTAACCCTCTGTACCCTCAGATCATTATTACTCCTTAACTCTCTCACCCCCAACCATCAGTACTCCACACTTACTCTTTTTAACTTCAGTACTGCACAGTCCTAATCACAGACCAAAGTTGCGCACTGGATTTAACAACCCCCAACTATTTCAAAAGACATAAAATAGACACATATGTCTTTTAAATATTTTATGTGCATTTTCTTTGACAGTCGTAACTCTTACTAAATATTCTTTTACAGTGACAATTCTACCCACTTTTTACCTTTTCTTCTCTTTGTGAGCTGTTCACTAAGGAATTTTGGTGAAAGAGTCCCTCAGTTTAATGCTTATGATTGAACCAAGTCATGGGGATTGTTGGACTTGTTCTTATGGCCCCCATATGCACCGATAATGCCACATTGCATTGTTCCTTGTTTGCATAGGCACATTAAAATCGGAAAATACTATACATACAAATAAGTTCTTATCTAATAGAGATTGGAACACACAAATCTTGTAGTGCAATGGGACCTTACACCCTGAACATTGATATAATGACCTGGCACAGGCCTCAGAAGAATGGGCATCCTCCATTCACCCCTGAACCAGGGAAGCTGTCTACGAATCATCCAAGGTTTTTTATAACAACACCTGGAAGCAATCCTCTACCAGGGAAGACCCTACCACTGCTCTGACATCGACCTGCTCAAAAGAGACTTCCCTTAGCACTAAGAAGAATTGACAACTACAACAACATGCTTACAGGACAGGGCTCTCTGCATTGCCCTTTAATTGTGAGGTGAAACGAGAGGACGCTCTGCACCATTCTGACTGCAACGTAGGATATGCAGATTCCAGGATCTTTAATACAGAAACATGATACCAACAACAAAGACTGTGTGAAAAATAAAACTATATTGGCATTACAGACAATGACTTGGATTGGACAAACTAGTTTGTCTGGAGCCTAGAGTTGGTCTTATGCCAGGAAACTTCAGGGGTTGGGTCTCCTTGTATTTAGGCCAAGGCTTTTCCTTTCCATGTCCCTCATATTTTGGTGGACCTATGCAAACAATAATTGCCACTCTAACACCGTTTTTACTGTACTCCTTTGATGCTAATCCTTAAGAAAAACAACCCACTTAAACTTTTGAGGTTAACTTAAACTAATATGCATGTGCATGGAAATGTAAAAAAGTACTTTGCCGTCAATGTTTAAGGAGTTACATAAGTTTTATGGCTTTACATTGCTTTGGGTGCTGCTAAGAAATATTATGTATTACAATCTGGGGGCTTGAGGGACAAAGTAATTGTACATGGGTTCTGTTTTATTTTTCTTAATGTTCTTTGGCTGAATGTTCAAAGTTAAGATATCAGCAAGGGGACTTCTGAGAATTCTGTTTGTGGGTGATTGTCCTTCCACTGTAACTTTACCTTGTCCTCTTTCTTTGCATCTTTGTTCTCATAATTAAAAATAAATAATTAAAAAAAGCTTTGTTTTTCTTCCCAAGAGAAAAAAAAAACAGAAACAGGGGCTGGAGAAATAGTACAACCTAGGATAATAGCATTGCACTTTTCTTATACACAGCCAACGAGGTTTCTAGTCCCAGCTCCACATATGGAACCCAGGGCTCAGAGCCAGGAGTAATCTCTGAGCATTGCTGAGTGTGATCCAAAACTAAACACTAAACTGAACACAAAATGCAAGTAGAATTAAAATTTTTCTGGGAATAGATATGGATTTTTACAGTAGCAAAATTGAATTATCGGTTTTTATGTGCCCTATAAAGATAGTCCATAAGGAAGATGCCATATTTTATACAATACTAAAAGAGTTGAAATATGAATTGTTGGTGGGCACAAAACAATAAGAGAATCCTTCAAAACTGATTTTATATATGATTTAAAGATGAACGTTGGCCTTTAATTCATGCAAAATATACCAGTGAAACCCTAAGATCTGGACTTTCAGTTCTGTCAGAGTTCAAGAACTTTCTCTATAGCCATTATATGTTGTATTCCTATGCCCCCCCCAAAAAAAAAGACAAAATGTGAATGAATGTTGGTAATATAAAAAAATTAACAAATATTTTCTTGTGTCAAGTTCTGTGATTGTAGTCTCACAGGGTGGTAAATAAATGAAATATGATGAATTTTCTCCAATTTTCATTACAATGCTAAATAAAAAGAAATTATATAGGACCTATGTGGTAGTGGTGGATGGTTAAATAAGGTGTAAGAAGTGGCAAGATTTAGGTAAAAATCAATTTAGTGTCGCAGAAAAATAACTAGAGAGGGAGAGGTCAAAGTGGCCCAAAAGGAAAAGGAACTGTTTGTACCATCAACTCATATTATGCATAAAATAAAAGCGCTGGCCCCTGTAAAGGGTCTTGATAAAAAAAAAAATTCAATAGAGAAATAGCCATCAGATCTGTGAAAGACAGAACCGCAGACAAGTTCAGAACTAAGAGACACCTTTCCTAGGTACAGGGAGGAGAGAAATAGAAACTAAAAGAACAAAGGAACCAGCAAGTCCAAGAAGACAGATCCAGACAGAAAACACCAACTTAAGCTGGGAGGTGTCTGAATGCAAAGAATTTAGGAGTGTTCCAGTTTCATACCTGCATTCCTACACTCCCTAAATCCAAAACAGAATCTGGGCTTGTGAATCCAACATAGTGACTGTTGCTTTTAGTAACAGCTGGGAGAAGCCATTTTCAAGATGAGCAGTGCCCACTAGGGTTGCAATCTCTGATGTACTAGAACAGGCTAGCACATGGCCCTGACCTATCCAACTGCCCTCTTCCCCACCACACATACACACACACACACACACACACACACACACACACACAACACACACACACACACACCAATCATGCACACACGCACTCAGGTTCATAATAAGCACATAGTTTTGTACTAATTTTAGATCTACATCAAAACTCAGACTTAGGATTTGTCACACCTGGCTGGGCATTTGTTCCAGAGATTAGCACCCTCTCGAGGACCAAGACTCAGCTTCCCTCTGCCCAGGAGGAGAACACAATCCAAGGCTCATTCACAGTCCCAGTTTCACCTTTCAGGCAGTCAGACAGCCTTGTAGCTATAGTCAATTTAAAACCAGAGCAAGTGACCCAAGAGCAAGTCATCCTCATCAACAGAAAGGGGCAGAAGCTCAGAATTCTTTTTTTTTCCTCGAATTATTTATTTGCTCATTAAGCAATATACACTTTTAGTTTTATACCATATATATATGTAATATTTATATGAGGCTTTAAGCAGTTTGGTTTTAAATTCCTAATGACATAGATTCTAAAAATGTGTAGACAGAAATTTATAGAGAACAAAATGCAGGATTTTATTCTTGGGCATTTAAAAGGACAAGGAGACTATTATGCTGAGTGAAATAAGTCAGAGGGGGAGGGATGGACACAGAATAGTCTCACTCATCTATGAGATTTAAGAATAATAAAAGACATTATTATAATAATTCCCAGAGCCAGAGAGATAAGGATTGGAAGGACTGGCTCAGGATATGAAGCTTACCACAAAGAGTGGTGAGTGCAATTAGAGAAATAACTACACTGACAACTATCATGACAATGGTCGTGAGTTAGAAAAATAGAATACCTGTCTTGAATATAGGCAGGTTGTAGTGGAGGAGGGAAATGAGGGACATTGGTGGAGGGAAGGTTGCACTGGTGAAGGTGGGGGAGTGTGTTCTTTCTTTAATAACTGAAACCCAACTACAAACATGTTTGTAATCATGGTGCTTAAATAAATATATTATTTTTAAAAGGTGTAGAAAGATGATTAATTTTCATTGTTCCTTCCATATATAAAAATTAGTTAAAACAAAAGATACAAGGGAGAAAACTAAACTAAACTAAAATAAAAGTGTTCTTTTCTAAGAACACTCCTTTTCTCTCTATTGCTGTTTTCACTTTGGTTTTGTTTCCATTCTCCAATTTGTTTCTGTTCTTCAATTTCTGATCATTTGTATTTTCTGGTAAAAAACATAAAAATATAGCAGGGAATAAGGAACATTTAAAACTTGAGTTTTGTAGGTAATACTTGTGTGCTAAGATTGAGTTCATTTGGGGATTTCCTAATAATATTAAGAAGTTCAGAATTCCTTTGATACCCAATCTACAACAATCTATACACATAGGGGACCAGTTACACTAGCAGTTCAGGGGCAAATGAGTGAGATATAGGATGCATGTTGGGAATGGGGTGGGGGGAGGACAACACTTGGTTGTGGGAATGGCCCTGATTCGTTGTCACTATGTAGCTTAAATATTATTGTAAAAAATTCATAATTCACTTTGGTCACAATAAAAATTATTTTTAAAAAATAAAAAAATATGGGCCGGAGAGATAGCATGGAGGTAAGGCGTTTGCCTTTCATGCAGAAGGTCATTGGGTTGAATCCCGGCATGCAATATGGTCCCTGGAGCCTGCCAGGAGCGATTTCTGAGCCTGGAGCAAGCCAGGAATAGCCCCTGAGTGCTGCCGGGTGTGACGAAAAAATAAATAAATAAAAAATAAAATAAAATAAAATAAAAAAATAGCCTGGAGGTGAGTTTACATGACCAGAAAGGGGAAGCCCCTGGACTCTGCTGGAACTCAGATGCCAGCACCCCTATCTGCCTGTCTTCTGTGCTGTTCTGCATTCTCGGCCTGATTTCATCCTGTGTGTGGCTCATCTGTGGAGGGCTAGCCTTCCATGGAGGTGAGTTTACATGCCCAGAAAGGGAGGAGCCAGAGGAGCATGCAGTTGCGCACATCATTTAGCCAATGAATACAACCACAACACGTAGAAAAACCCACAATACAAGTGTGACAATGGGAAAACAACTCAGGCCAGTGCCAGACATAGAGAATGAAAACGGCAACTCAGATGACCAGAATATGGCCAACCGACTGACTAGTCAGTCTCTCAGATAAGGAGTTTAGAGTCAAAATATGGAAGATGTTCAAAGAACTCAAAGAAAGTATAGAAGAGAACAATAATAAGAACCAGGGCCGGAGAGATAGCATGGAGGTAAGGCGTTTATCTTTCATGCAGAAGGTCATCAGTTCGAATCCTGGCATCCCATATGGTCCCCCGTGCATGCCAGGAGCAATTTCTGAGCACGGAGCCAGGAAAAACCCCTGAGCACTGCCGGGTGTCACCCAAAAACCACAAATAAATAAATAAATAAATAAATAAATAAATAAATAAATAAATAAATAAATAAGAACCAATAGAATATGAAGATAGAAATGAGAAAACTCCAAACTAAAATTTTAGGTCAAATAACAGGTCTGAAAAACTCAGTAGATAAATTAAAGAAAAACATGGATGAGCTTTTCCACGGGTTAACAGAAGCTGAGGATAGAATTAGTACACTGGAAGATGAGATGAATAACAACTCCATACAGCAGAAGAGACTGGAAAAAAGCCTTAAAGCAAATGATCAAACAATGGAAAAATTACTCAAAGAATGGGAACAGATGAAAATAGAAGTCTATGATAAGCTCAACAGAACCAAATTAAGAATCATTGGAGTCCCAGAGACCCAGGAAGAAAATCTCCAGGAAGAATCAACAGTCAAGAACATCATTAAAGAGAAACTACCAGAGCTAAAGAATACATGCAATCAAATCCTGCATGCCCGAAGAGTACCAACTAAAAAAGAAACCCCAGAAAAAACACCCCAAGTCACATCTTAGTCACAATGACAAACCCCATTGATAGAGATAGAATCTGAATGCAGCAAGATTAAAAAAAGAAATTACATTCAAGGGAACATCCTTGAGATTTACTGCAGACCTGTCACGAGAAACACTCAAGGGCAGAAGGCAGTGGTGGGACATAATGACAAAACTCAATGAAATAAATGCTTTGCCTAGAATACTAAGCCCAGCAAAACTCACTTTCAGGTTTGAAGGAAGAATACATGGTTTCACAGACAAACAACAGCTCGGAAACTTTACAGATTCAAAACCAGTCTTAAAAGAAAAACTGAAAGACCTACTTTAAGACAAGACTGACCAACAGAGACACCAAACTTCGATAGAAAAATGGCACTAAATTCCAGGAAAATTCTTTCTCTCAATGTCAATGGACTAAATGCACCAGTTAAGAAACACAGAGTGGCTAAATGGATCAAAAAACTCAACCTAACCTTCTGCTGCCTACAAGAAACGCACCTGAATAGTCAGAACAAGCATTGACTCAAAATAAAAACTGGAGGAAAATCATCCAAGCAAACAAGACCCATAAAAAAGCTGGAGTGGCCATACTAATATCAGATGATGCAAACTTTATACTCAGGAAAGTTATAAGGGACAAAGATGGACATTTTGTATTAATCAAGGGATTTGTACAGCAGGAAGAAATCACTCTCCTAAACATATATGCACTGAATGATGGGCCAGCAAAATATTTAATACAATTGTTGACAAATTTGAAAAATAGTATCAATAACAACACAAAAATTGTGGGAGAACTCAACACGGCATTGTCAACACTTGATAGGTCAACCAGATCAAAACCCAACAAGAATGTACTAGACATGAGGAGAGAAATGGAAGAAAGAGGCCTAATATATATATATATATATATATATATATGTGTGTGTGTGTGTGTGTGTGTGTGTGTATAGGACACTCCACCCCCAGAAACCTGGATACATATTCTTCTCTAATATACATGGGACATTCTCCAGGATAGACTACATGCTAGCACATAAAACATACCTCCATAATATCAAGAGGATAGAAATTTTGCAGGCTACCTTTGCTGACCACAAGTCCCTAAAATTATATGTGAACTACAAAGGGACACAGAGAAAAAATTAATACCTGGAAGTTAAACAGCCTAATACTGAATAACCAGTGGGTATGGTGTTCTTTACATGACTGAAACTCAACAATGCAATCATGTATGTAATCAAGGTGCTTAAATAAAAAATATATTAAAAAATAGAAATAAATAAAAAAATAGAAGTTCAGAATTCTTAAACACATCAGAACTTTCTAATGATACCTGAAGATGAATTCAAAACAACCCTTCCAATATTCACTGAACTGAGGAAATCATTGGGAAAAAAACGTAATAAAGTCAAGAAAACTTTTATGGAAAATATAAATCAAATTAAACCTAAAAGACTAAAGAATAGAGTATCAGGGGCTAGAGATATAGTACAGAAGGCAAGGTGAGCTTGCATGTGGCCTTATAGACAGCAGCCCAGGTTTGAATCCCCAGCACCATATATGGTGCCTGGAGCACCACCAGAAGTCCTGAGTATAGAGCCAGGAATAGCCCCTGAGCTCTGCCAGGAGTGGCCTCAATTACTTCTACCCAAATACAGAACTCAGCAGCAAAAGGGAGAAAGCCAAAAAGTTAAGTCAGTGACCTTGAATTTAAGGCATACTCATCATCAAAAATAAAGGAGGTAATAGAAAAAAATAATTTTAATAAGGAAAAATTAAGGCATTTCATGGACAATAATAGGACCAATCTCTGAATCATAGAAATTCCACGAAGAGAAGAAAGAAAGGAAGAGAAAGAATAGCAAAGGGAAACTGGCACACTGATTTCAGGGGCTCACAGAGTGCTCAACAAAATTAATTCAAAACAGTACAAAGACACAAGATGAACAACAACATGGCAAGAGAGCATGAGAGAGAGGAGAGAGATTTCTTAAAAAAGAAAGACAAAAATAAAATCTCAAATACAAGAGAAACAAGAAAGCTCACATCTTAGTTCTCAAATAAAACTATGAGTGAGAAGAGAATGGAATGAAAAGAACCCACAACTAAGAAACCTCTATCAACCCTGCAGGGCTACCAGGCAGTTTGTGGGAATGATTAAAAACATTCTCCAATAAAGGACTTCAGACGATTGTTGCACCTAAACTAGCCCTGCAAGGATTCATTGATGGACCTGTATAAGTGGAAGGGCAAAAAACAATCAAGATACTCATATAAAAATGGCAACAACTTCTTTGTCTAAACAATTTTCTTTTATCCCCCATTCTCCTTACCATCCCTTCACCTTCCCTCTCTTTCTTCCTTCTTTCATTTCTCCATCCTTCTTCCCCACTTTTCCTCCCTCCTCCTCTTCCTTCTATCTCTTCTTTCCTGTCTTATTTTTTCTCTTTTCTCTGCTTTTTCTTTTTTTATTTCTTTCTTCCCTTGATTTAGTAATCTCCCTTGAACAAAATTTTGTAGGGTGGATCTCAGGAATATATCAGAACTATACACATGACACTAGGGCTTACAAACAATCTATTATTGAAACATAGTTCCAATCTTCAAAAGCAATTTTAGAACATATTAAGAAAGTATTGCACTTTAGTCCTGAATACAAACCATCCATAGA
Source organism: Suncus etruscus (assembly GCF_024139225.1). Lineage (NCBI taxonomy): Eukaryota > Metazoa > Chordata > Mammalia > Eulipotyphla > Soricidae > Suncus > Suncus etruscus. The sequence goes on from NC_064852.1 coordinate 90,052,996, forward strand.
AATGTGTGTCATTTTGATTTTATGTTCCTATCTAATGTTGTTCTAAGATGTACCATAAGTTATATCTTTGTTGTTGATAGAAATTCACTTGTTTATTCAATATACATTTTCATGATATTAGCCATTGACACTTTCACATTCTAATATTAAAAATATTTAATATTACATGAGTATTCAAGTATGAAGTTCTTATTTCTGAACAACTGGGGATAGATAAATAAGGCAAATCACAAAGTTCAACTATTCTTTAATTTGCTAGTTTTTAGTTTGTTTTTGTTTACTTCATTTTTATTTTGGATAAGATGGGTGACAATCTTTTGCATAAAATAATCATTTTATTGTCTTGTACTCTAGTTATGTAACATAGTCCCAATATTGTAAATATTTATTATTTTGATACAGTTATTGCTCCTAACCTCCACCAAAACACCCAAGACCCTACACCCCAGCCCTGCTGTGTCTTCTAATCCACCTCTTCTTTGCTTCCCAAACCCAAGTCTCCCTCCCCATGGTCAGTAATCTCAGTTTTGTAACCCAGTGCTCAGGGTTTGTCCTGATTCAATACTGTCCTTTCCTCTGTTGTGTTTCTCTATATACCACAGGTGAGTGAGAATAGTCTGTATTTTTCTTCCTATATCACTTTTATTTTTTGGTTTTTGGGGGTCACTCCTGGCAGTGCTCAGGGATTATTTCTAGCTCCACAATCAGAAATAATTCCTGGCTGGCTCAGGGGACAATATGGGATGTTGGGATGTCAGTAGTTCTACTGACCGTCCTGGGTTGGCCACGTGCAAGGCCAACACCCTACTGCTGTGCTATCTCTCCGGCCCCTCTTCCTATATCACTTTAACAAAGAAACCTCTGCTGAGAACAGGGCTTTCACCTACTTGTCAAAAATAGCTTTTCACGTTTAAAGTAACCTTCCAAAATACATGAAAGAGAGGGTGTGTGTGTGTGTGTGTGTTTTGTTTGTTTTTTTTTTTAAAACCACTGAGTGGGAGAAACTATTCACCCAATACCCATCAGATAAGGGGCTAATCTCCAAAATATACAAGGCACTGACAGAACTTTACAAGAAAAAAACATCTAATCCCATCAAAAAATGGGGAGAAGAAATGAACAGACACTTTGACAAAGAAGAAATACAAATGGCCAAAAGACACATGAAGAAATGCTCCACATCACTAATCATCAGGGAGATGCAAGTCAAAACAACAATGAGATACCACCTCACACCACAGAGAATGGCACACATCACAAAGAATGAGAACAAACAGTGCTGGTGGGGATGTGGAGAGAAAGGAACCCTTATCCACTGCTGGTGGGAATGCCGTCTAGTTCAACCTTTATGGAAAGCAATATGGAGATTCCCCCAAAAACTGGAAATCGAGCTCCCATACGACCCAGCTATACCACTCCTAGGAATATACCCTAAGAACACAAAAATACAATACAAAAATCCCTTCCTTACACCTATATTCATTGCAGCACTATTTACCATAGCAAGACTCTGGAAACAACCAAGATGCCCTTCAACAGACGAATGGCTAAAGAAACTGTGGTACATATACACAATGGAATATTATGCAGCTGTCAGGAGAGATGAAGTCATGAAATTTTCCTATACATGGATGTACACAGAATCTATTATGCTGAGTGAAATAAGTCAGAGAGAGAGAGAAAAACGCAGAATGGTCTCACTCATCTATGGGTTTTAAGAAAAATGAAAGACATTCTTGCAATAATAAATTTCAGACACAAAAGAGAAAAGAGCTGGAAGTTCCAGCTCACCTCAGGAAGCTCACCACAAAGAGTGATGAGTTTAGTTAGAGAAATGACTACATTTTGAACTGTCCTAATATTGAGAATGTATGAGGGAAAGGTAGAGCCTGATTAGAGTACAGGCAGGGGTTGGGTGGGGAGGAGGGAGATTTGGGACTTGGGTGATGGGAATGTTGCACTGGTGATGGGTGGTGTTCCTTTTATGACCAAAACCCAAACACAATCATGTATGTAATCAAGGTGTTTAAATTAAAAAAAATTTAAAAAAAAAAGCTAGATAGATGTTTTTAGCCAAAGCGCATCTCCATGGCATTTGGAGTACTTAAAGTCAGAATCAATAAAATTATGGGGCTTCTGCATCTTAGAAGCCACTGGAAAAGGAGAATGCCTTCCTGGAATTTGCATAAATGGGCAGCATGTGGAAGACATATGCAGCTTAATGAATATGGTACATAAATGTGTCTAAGCACATGCATTTCAATAGTTTGCACTAAGGGAATGTGTTCTAAGTAAGAGCATAATTAATTAGGATTACAAATATCAACTGTTTTATGGCTCAAATCCAAAACTCTAAAGATTTAAGAGAAGGGAAAGATTTCATTAATCTGAGTCCAATTTAGTGACTTGGGTTTTGGGTCCTTTGTTAAAACCTTCAGTTAGTGACAGACTTGATTCAGTATCTAGGAACTGAAAACTCTGAAAGGATCCCCTTCTGGAAAATACAGATGATCAAGAGAAGTCTCTTCTGGGAAAAAATTTCTTATAGCTGAACACGTGCAACAATTGTAGAAATTGCATTTTTAATTTAATAAAAGTTAGCTGCCAAGTCCACAGTCAGCTTGCTAGAGCCAAGGGACTTCTCAGGAGAATTCCATGTTGGGGCAGGAAGCCATTGCCAAACTCAGGGATGCCACGCTGAACCTATTCATTTTAAATTGCAGCTGTCCTCATGGCATGAGTGTTAGAACTTTGATAGTGGCGATTTTTCTAGACAGATGCTTTCTCAGGAATGGAATGAGCTGTCACACTCAAGTCTGATTCTTCTTATAATCAAAGATTGGCCACTTATGCTGTGCACCCTGATTTATAAAAGAGGAACATAGTCCAAAGATATTAGTCCTCTCATTCTCATTGCAGTATTTAACATTTTATATTACAAAACTCTCCTCAAAAATGTGAGCCAATATATTTGTTCATCTGGTATGTTTAAGCACCATAGACACACATCTATGTTATTTCCTTATTTCTCCTTCAATTCACCAGATGATAAATCTTCGTGCTAAAATGCTTCTTTCAATTAAACTTGCAGTAGATCTAAAAATGAAGGATTGTAAACTCATTACAATGGGAGTAGCATAGGAGAACAATACCATTGCTGGTGGCCCTGCCTGCCCAGATGTAAGGGGGGGTTGGAGAAATCACTTTTAACAAGTTTCCAATTGAATCACTGTGGGAGTGGATTCAATTTTTATGAAAGAGACAGAATCAGACATCAGAATTCAATAAAAGGAACTTTGGGCCTAAAAATCAGGAGTTGTGAAATATTTAACAAAAGCCAAATATTGAACTTGGACTGAAAGGATGAACTCTGTTTCTGTTGTTTCCTGTTGAAGGTGAAATAAACTCACTCTGCCCCATTCTGTGCCAGACTACAGAAAACAGCCAAGTAACCCAGCTCAGGGAGATTAGTTAATAGACAAGGAAATGAGACTGGCCAATAGCTTGGGAGGCTTTCCAGTTATGGAATATTTTATCTTATTGTTTAACCATTTTAAAGGTTCTAAATGCCAAACAGTTAAGTTGTGTCACAGCTTCTGAACAGGGATTACAGACAAAATAAACACATAGGTATAGGTATAAGCTTCTTTTGACACATTTTCCTGCCAAACTTCATAGATATGTAAATTTGAGTACCAGAATGCTACTCCTATATATGTAAATTGAGTACCAGACAAGATAACAGAATGGTTACTTACTTTCCAATAAGTCCCACAACTAGAGTTGACAAGTTTAGCAAATAAAAACATTTAATTGCAGTTAAATTCAAATTTCAGGGTCTGGAGAGATAGTACAGGGAGTGAGTCACTTACCTTGCATGCAACAAATACTGTGTAGATCCCCAGCCCTCTAAACCCTTTACTCCCCAGCCTCACCCACCAGCATTGCATATGATCCCCCAAATAGCACAAGGCATGATCACTGAGCAGAGTCAGAAATAGCCCCTGAGTACTACATGTGTGCCCTTAAAAGGCCCCCTCAAAATTTGAATTTCAATTTAATGACAATTTATTTTTAGCATTAGTTTGTCACATATGATACTCAGAATATATATTAGAAATATTTTCTTGACTTCACCAGCTCTTGTTTCAATAGCATTCTATTAAAAGACCAACACATACTCTTTTTTCTCCAATAGTACAATTTTAAATAAAATAAATAAAAACAAATAATTTCTTCAAAAATATTGATTCCCCAAAAAAGCCAGGATAACAGTTTTTACTTCTGGCTGTCTGAGTTGAGCTGACCCTTTCAATTGACTCCAGCCTTAAGAATGCCTTAATTTAAGAGGAGAGTGAGGACAGACCACTGTGCACTGCATTTCTCAGTTCAGCACCCCTAAAGAAAGCATGAAGACTTGTTTTAAAAGAAAGGAGCTATCTTCTAAAATTACCTGATTACAAAGCAGAAGTGCTAAGATTTGAACTCAGGTCTGATTTATTCCAAATGCAACTCTTATGCTGTGATTATGCAGTGACCCCACAACCCAAGGGAAGTCAGTGGGACTTACAGTACCACTTACAGTACCAAACTCAGCAGTTTGGTACACTCCTCTAAAAGCAGATAAAGGGTGCCTTGCCCTGTTTGAAAGAAAATAAAGAATGTTGTTCTTTTATGGGATGAGATATGTCAAAGTTAGGACAAATCAATTCTCACTAAAAGCTACAATGGGACACATAAAATTAGATTAGTACAAAAGGAATACAATACATCATTATCTCTTTCATTGTTATTTTTTGATTTTTGTTCTCAGTGGTTTTCAGACTTGTTGAAACATCAAGGTGAATATATCAGTTTCCAACTTCCCAAATGACCTTTCTCCCAATTACTTTTCTGTAAAACACCTGCTGCAAAAAAATTAACCTTCAAAATGTTTCTGAGAGGGGACTTCCTTTATAGGTCTGTACCACCTGGAAAACAGGAACATAGCACTGGTCTTTCGCTCACTGAATATAGCTCCTACCATAAAATATAGGGGCTGATAGAACAGCAGGTAAGGCACTTATTATACTCACAGCCCAAGTCGAGGCTTAAACATCAGTATTACATATTTTGTGTGGAACACTGCCAGGAGCAATCCCTGAGCACAGTAATCCTAAGTAAATCCTAAGAGTAAATCCTAAGTACCACTGTTGTGGCCCAACCCTCCTAAAATAAACACACACACACACACACACACACATACACACACACACACACACACACACACACACATTATAATAGTCATCAAGTAGGGGCCGGTTGGTGGCGCTAAAGGTAAGGTGCCTGCCTTGCCTGCGCTAGCCTTGGACGGACCGCGGTTCGATCCCCCGGTGTCCCATATGGTCCCCCAAGCCAGGAGCAACTTCTGAGCGCATAGCCAGGAGTAACCCCTGAGCGTTACTGGGTGTGGCCCAAAAACCAAAAAAAAAAAAAAATAGTCATCAAGTAGTGGGCAAAACATGGAAAAATATAAAGGTTAGACACTGAAAATATAGATGAATGTAAATATAGTCATAGAAATTATCTGTATTAGAGTGAGAAAGATAGTGCAATGGGTAGGGTACTAGCCTTGCATGCAGTCAACCCTGGATCAATCTCCAGCATCCTACAATCCTACCCTAGTCTCACCAGGAAATTCTGAGTGCAAAGCCAGGAGAAACCCCTAAGTACTGACTGCTGGGTGTGACCCTGAAACCAAAAAAAGAAAGGAAGAAAATTATCTATATTGATTTACTTTAAGAATATTATTGGAATTACATGAAGAAATGCAAAGGTTTAAATAAGAGTTGTCTCGAACAGTCTTGGCCCCAGAAAAGAAAAGGAAAAGGAAAGCAATTGAGTAGAGGAGGAGAAATACAAATATGAAAGGATGGGGGACAGGGGCCAAGAGGTCTCAGGTGCATTGGTGGAGATGCACAGGACAGAACTAAATACCTAACCAGAGTCACAACAATGAAATAATGAGATCCAAACCTTAACAATCTAAACTTAAAATGGGCCTGTTATGCTAGCAGGCTGCGGAGCAGGGAAGGTGTCATGGGATACACTCTGGGAACATTGGTGGAGGGAGATGGACACTGGTCAAAACATTATATCTCTGAAACCCAATATGTCTGAAACCCAGCTATGAAGAACTTTATAAATCACAATAGTTTAAATAAAACCAATTTAAGAATATTATTGGAGAAAGTTTCAATATGCAAAGCAATATAAAGCAATTAAATATGTATAAATTTGTGTTCCCAGGGGAAAAAAGGAAAATACTTTTAAAAGGTATATTTGAAATCAATACCAACAAATGGCTTAATTTGATAAAACCAGAGATCCAGTAATACCAGCAGTTCAACAAACCCAGCAATAATAATCTAACATACACACACACACACACACACACATACACACACACACACACACACACATCATAATTCACACTGGGTCACATTGTGATCAAATTGCTAAAAATCTGGAAAAAATAGAAAATCTTAAATAGAGCCAAAGGGTGGAAACATACATAATAAAAAAATAAATAAACTCAGGTTTTACAGCCAACAGAATAGAACATTATATTTAACATATTTAAAATAAAATTGCAAACTTAAAAGTCTATGCCTAAGAAAATACCTTTCAAGATGAAGGCAAATCAATACTTTCAAAGATAAAAAAAAATATTAAAAGAATTTGTCATTAACAGACATTGTAAGGAACATCCTCAGTGGAAACAACAAAACAAACAAAAGATTGAAAAATAGCTGACAATGATAGATATGTGGCTTTGTAGGAAAAGTGCTTTTCCTGGGGCCGGAGCGCTGGCGCAGCGGTAGGGTGTTTGTCTTGCACTTGGCTGACCCAGGACAGACCGAGGTTCGATTCCTTGGTGTCCCATATGGTCCCTCAAGCCAGGAGCAATTTCTGAGCACAGAGCCACGAGTAACCCTTTGAGCTTGAGCATCACCGGGTGTGCCCCCCAAAAAAAGATGCTTTTCCTATCTATTAACTTCACTAAAAATAATTAATACTTAAGAGAAAAAATTATCAAAAATAGGGAAATAGCTTAGTAGTAGTGTACTTATCTCTGTATGGAAGACCCTGGATTTTTTTTTTTTATTTGGGGCCCACACCCATTGACCCTCTAGGGTTACTCCTACTTATGTGCTCAAAGATCGTTCCTGGCTTGGAGGAAGGACCCTGGGTTTGATTTCGGCGCCATAAAACAAAAACAGAAAAACCAGAACACTCTAAATTCTCACTCCTCTTACCCCTAGCCCAGATAGCTAAAATAATCAGTAGCAATTATCCCTTAAAAACATAGGCACAAAATTCTTTAATAAAACATAAATTTTTAATATATATAAAGCATGCTCTTTCATGAACATATTGGATAGATCTTGGAAATGCAAGGGTGACCTGATAATTTAACTTAATCAAAGTTATTAATTATATTAAAAATTGGGGAGCTGGAATAATAGCAAAGCCAGGTAGGGATCTGCCTTGTACACAGCTGACCCTTATTTATCCTTGGCATCCCATAAGGTCCCTCTAACATCACTAGTAATAACCACTGAGTGCAGAGCTAGGAGTAACCTCTGAACACTGTCAGGTGTGGCAAAAAATTTTTTTTAAAAATTTACATTTTAGGGAAAAAACCATACATACAGATAAGTTCTTATCTAATAAGTCTCAGTACAATGTACCTTACACCCTGAACATTGATATAATGACCTGGCACAGGCCTCAGAAGAATGGGCATCCTCCACACACGCCGGAACCAGGCAAGCTATCTACGAAACATCCAAGGTCTTTTATAGCAACAGCGGGAAGCAGTCCTCTTCCAGGAAAGACACTACCAAGGGTCTGACATCGACCTCTTATAAAGAGACTTCCGTTTCCACTGAGAAGTCTTGACAGCAACAATGACCTGCTCTACAGGACATGGTTCTCTCTAATGCCCCTTAAGTGTGAGGTGAAACGAGAGGATGCTATGCACCATCCTGACTGCAATATGGGATATGCAGACCCCAGGATCTTTAATACAGAAGCATGATACCAACAACAGAGACTATGTGAGGAATGGAGGTGTATTGCCACTACAGACGATGACTTGAATTGAACAAACTAATTTGCCTGGATCCTAGAGTCAGTCCTGTGCCAGGAAACTTCAGGGTTAGGGTCTCCTTGTATTTAGACCATAATTTGTCTTTCCATGTCCCTTATGTTTTGGTGGGCCTATGCAAACAAATGCCACTTTAATACCATTTTTTACTATGTTCCCTTGACTCCAATCCTTAAGAAAAACAAGCCACTAAAACTTTTGAGGTTAACTTAAACTAGTTAGTATGTACATGGAACTAGAGAAAAGTACTTTGCCCTCAATGTTTAAGGAGCTACATAACTATAATGTCTTTACATTATATTGTGTGCTGCTAAGAAATAGTATGTACTACAACTGGGGATCTGAAGGGCAAGTAATTGTACTGTACATGGGTTCAGTTTTGTTTTTTTAAATGCTCTTTGGCTGAAAGTTCAAGGCTGAGATATCATCGATGGGACTACCGAGAATTCTGTTTATGGGTGATTGGGCTTCCACTGTAACTTTACCCTGTCCTCTTCTTTACATTTTTGTTGTCATAATTAAAATAAAAAAAATTTACATTTTAGGGGCTGGAGAGATAGCATGGAGGTAAGGCATTTGCCTTTCATGCAGGAGGTCATCAGTTCAAATCCCGGCATCCCATATGGTTCCCCCCCACCCCCCCATGCCTGCCAGGAGCAATTTCTGAGCCTGGAGCCAGGAATAACCCCTGAGCACTGCCGGGTGTGACCCAAAAACCACACACAAAAAAAATTTACATTTTAATATAAATTAAACAAAATAAAGCACTCAACAAACTAAAAGTGGAAGAAAATTTCCGAACTAGGTACAAAGAATCTATTGATTAAAAAACTACAAATAGGGGCCAGAGTGATAGCGCAGCAGTAGAGTGTTTGCCTTGCATGCTATCTTCTGGGACAAACCCGGGTTTGATCCCTGGCCATCCCATATGGTCCTCTGAGCCTGCCAGGAGCTATTTCTGAGCAGCGAGCCAGGAGTAACCCCTGAGCACCACCAGGTATGACCCAAAAATCATGATCCTAATACTGAGAATAATAAAGCAATGATCTCACTGTTTTTACTGAAGTTTCAATGAAAAAAACCAAAGCAAGAACAAATAAGAAAAGGTATGACACACAGAAAATCAAGAACAAAACTGTCTTCATTTCTATGTCTTCAGGTAACATAATCTTGGTGTTATCTATACAGAAAATACTAAACTGTGAAACAGCTGCTTGAACTTAGATGTGAACTTTTAAAAAATTTAGTTTAGGGGCTGGAGAGATGGCATGGAGGTAGGGCATTTGCCTTTCATGCAGAAGGACGGTGGTTCAAATCCTGGCATCCCATGTGGTCTCCCGAGCCTGCCAGGAGCGATTTCTGAGCATAGAGCCAGGAGTAACCCCTGAGCGCTGGCGGGTGTGACCCAAAAACCAAAAAAAAAATTTTTTTAGTTTAAAAAAACCTTGATTAAATGACTATGTATTAATAACCAATATCTAGAAAATTATATTTTAAAGATGTACAATTATAATAGCAGCAAAAACAGAATACCTAAACATAATGTTAACAAAACACATATAAGAACTATATACTGAAAAAACTATAAAATATTGCTGAGAAAAATAAAAACCTAGATAAAAACTAATTAGATGGAAGAAATAATATTGTTTAGATGTAAACTAAAGAGAAAACATAAGCTCTGGGGCCGGAGCAGTGGCGCAAGCCATAGGGTGTCTGCCTTGTGCATGCTAGCCTAGGAGGGATCTTGGTTCGATCCCCCAGCGTCCCATATGGTCCCCCAAATCAGGAGTAATTTCTGAGCGCAGAGCCAGAAGTAACCCCTGAGCATCACCGGGTGTGGCCCAAAAATCAAAACCCAAAAAAGAAAAGAAAACATAAAAATTCCAAGAAGTTTTGGGGGCAAAAATTGACAAATAGGTTCTAAATGTATATAAGAATGCAAAAGATGAATTGAATTGCTCAAACTATTTTGTAAAAGAAGACAAGACATGAGAGATGACTCTGTCTGACATCAAGGCTTAAAGACACATCAAAAGAACATAAGAGTGATGTAAGATAGACAAATGGAATAGAATAAAGTGTCTAGAACAGGGGTCTCAAACTCAATTTACCTGGGGGCAGCAGGAGGCAGTCGGGGTGAGGCAGGGCCACATAATAGATTTCACAAAAAAAAAAAAAAAAAAAAAAAAAACTAAGCGAATAATCGCGAATACTGCGATATTTGAAGGCCGGCCACGGGCCACAAAATGTTAAACGGAGGGCCGCAAACGGCCCGTGGGCCGCGAGTTTGAGACCCCTGGTCTAGAACAAGGCTGATAATACATGATTAACTGAATTACAGCAAAAGCAACAAAAGGTACTCAAGTACCTCAATGTAGGGAAGAGGAGAATCTTTTCAACAAGTGATTTTACATTAACTAAAAGACCTTGATTAAAAAAAAAAAAAGGATGTGTCAGAGAGATAGCATGGAGGTAGGGCATTTGCTTTGCATGCAGAAGGACAGTGGTTTGTATTCCAGCATCCCATATGGTCCCCGAGCCTGCCAGGAGCGATTTCTGAGCATAGAGCCAGGAGTAACATCTGAGCACTTCGGGGTGTGACCCAGAAAGCAATTAAAAAAAAAAAAAAAGGAAAAAAGAAAAGGTGATCCATCATATAAAGAAGTAAAGATTAAAATCTAATGATGTCAAAAATTTGAAAATACAACTATCATATGATTCAGTAATTCCACACCTTGTTACCTACCCCAAAAATACAACAGGGATATTATGAAGGAATATTTGCACACCTATGTTCACTGCGTGGCATTTATAATGACCAATATCTGTAAACAACCCAGGTGACCTAACAACAGATGAGTGGATAAAGAAAAGTATTGTTTATACACAATGAATACTATTCAGCTACAAGAAAAGATGAAATCTTGCTTTTTTTGTAGAACATGGATAGAACAAGCAGGGCTCATGTTAAGAGAAATTAGGAAGTGGAGCTGGAGTGATAGCATAGCAGGTAGGGCACTTGCCTTGCATGAGGCTAACCTTGGTTTCAACCTATATGCATTCCATATATCCCCTGAGTCTGCTAGAAGTAACCCCTGAGCACCACCGAGTGTGACCAAAAAGAGAGAGAGAAAATAAAAAGGAAATTAAAAAAGTGAATACTTGAAGATCTCACTCAATGGTTGATTATTAAAAAAAAAAAGCAAAGGAAGAGATAATGACCAATGAAAGCAAAACCTTAGACACTGACAACAGAATTCAGTTATATTGTATGTATTGGAGGTGTGTGTGCGGGGTGGGGGTGGGATGGAGGAAGGGGAGAGAAGAAAGGTAAGAAGGGACCTAAGGACAGTAGAGTAGAATATTGGAGCTTGGGTGGCTGGTGTGATGCAGTAACATTGTGTGCTTAAAGCAGAAATACTAACATAATTGAAAGCCATGTTACCTCAATTTAAAAAAAATGAAAGTATATAAACTAAAACTCTAAAACTTCTAAGAGAAAGTAGAAAATATGTGTGCCCTTGGGGTAAGGAGAGATTGTTAAACTTAGCTAAAGAGAGTGCAAAATTAGAAAGAAACTAATGATAAATGGTGTATACAGAAACTCACAACTTTTGCTCTTCCAAAAATGTTCTTCATAAAATGAAAAAGCAAGCCACAGCCTGGGAGAATGTATTCATAATATTGACAAATGATTTATATTCAGGAATTTTTAAGATAAATTCATAAAATCTATTAGAATTGGGCAAAGAATCACTTTTCAAGAGACATCATATAATTGACTGTATAACTTGATGCCCAGCATCACTGTCATCAGGGAAATGCAAAAATAATAATAATAATAATAATAATAATAATAATGAGGTACCACTCCTCATGTACTAGAATAAATTTCAGTTAAATTTTAAGAAACTGCCAAGTACCAAATACTAGCAAGAATATGGAGCAATTGCATTTTATAAATAATCATGGAAGGAATGCTTTCTCTCTCTCTCCATATATATATATTTACATTTACAAAAATAGTTTTGTAAATTTCCATCAGCAGCCACATAGGTAAGAAAACTTTAGAATATTCTAACAATGATATAAAATAATATTTATAAAATAAACTGATATGATGCCAGAATGATAGGACAGTGTGTAGGGCATTTGTTTTGTACAGGGCTGACCTGAGTTTAATACCTGGCATCCCATATTGTCCCCCAAGCAGAGCCAGGAGTAAGCCCTAAGCACCAGGTTTTGCTCCCCTGACTCCCAAATACTGATATATGGGACAAAATGGATAAAACTTACATTATAGCTACTGAAAAAAAAATAATCAGACACTTAAGTATTTGTAATATGATTCCATCTATGGGAAATACTAAGTAGGACAAATGAACCCTTATTTATAATCATTATCATTAACGTTAGTTGAAATCCAGATGATGCAAGGAGTGATGACTGATTATAAAGACTCCTGAAGAATCTGGAGGAAGAAAGGAATGTTCTATATGTTGCTTTTTGGTGAAAGTCATCACTAATCATCAGGGAGATGCAAATCAAAACAACTATGAGATACCACCTCACACCACAGAGATTGGCACACATCACAAAGAATGAGAACAAGCAGTGTTGGCGGGGATGTGGAGAGAAAGGAACTCTTATCCACTGCTGGTGGGAATGCCGTCTAGTTCAACCTTTATGGAAAGCGATATGGAGATTCCTCCAAAAACTGGAAATCGAGCTACCATACAATCCAGCTATACCACTCCTAGGGATATACCCTAGGAACACAAAAATACAATACAAAAATTCCTTCCTTACACCTATATTCATTGCAGCACTATTTACCATAGCAAGACTCTGGAAACAACCAAGATGCCCTTCAACAGATGAATGGCTAAAGAAACTGTGGTACATATACACAATGGAATATTACACACCTGTCAGGAGAGATGAAGTCATGAAATTTTCCTATACATGGATGTACATGGAATCCATTATGCTGAGTGAAATAAGTCAGAGAGAAAGAGAGAGAAATGCAGAATGGTCTCACTCATCTATGGGTTTTAAGAAAAATGAAAGACGTTCTTGCAATAATAATTTTCAGACACAAAAGAGAGAAGGACTGGAAGTTACAGCTCACCTCATGAAGCTCACCACAAACAGGGATGAGTTTACTTAGAGAAATAACTACACTTTGAACTGTGCTAATAATGAGAATGTACGAGGGAAATAGAAAGCCTGTCTAGAGTACAGGTGGGGGTTAGGTGGGGAGGAGGGAGATTTGGGACATTGGTGATGGGAATGTTGCACTGGTGATGGGTGGTGTTCTTTACATGACTGAAACCCAAACACAATCATGTTTGTAATCAAGGTGTTTAAATAAAATATATAAAAAGAAAGTCATACTGGTATATATACGTTTTTCTAAAACTGAATATCCTACACCTAAAATATACTTTTACTAATTATCAGTAAATTACCGTATGTAAATGATAACTAATTAAAGTTTATTTTAAGAAATAAGCTGAGAGGTTCAAGAAATAGTACAGTGGTTAAGGTTAAGTGCTTACCTTGCAAGGTTCAGTCCCTCGCAATGGCATCACATATGGTCCCTTGAGCACTGCCAGGAGTGATTCCTGAACACAGACAGGAGTGAGCCCTGGACACTACCAGGTGTGATCCAATCTCTCTCTCCAATAAATGAATAAACTGATGTCTTTTGTGGGGTTGGAGGCCACATCTGGCTGTTCTCAGGGCTTGTTCCTAACTCTGACTTCAAGGGATTACTCCTAGTGGTGCTCATATGTAGTATATTAGCAGCTTATAGGGCAAATGCCCTACTTGCTGTACTATCTCTATAGCCTCTGAGATACTATGTCTTAACCTCTAACATTGGGGGAAAAAATTAAAGTTAGAAAACTGTGGGGCCTGGGATTTAGTAAGGGGTTGGAGAGCATTATGCCACCTGAGTTCAATCCCCAAACACCATATGGACTCTGAGCATCTCTAAGTGTAAACCTGGAGGCCCCACAGCACTGTCATGAGGGTCCCACAGGACAAATATCTCTCTTTGTGTTTGTTTTTACCAAATGTCAACAGCAATTCAGAACAATATAGAGGAAATCTATATAAATTATATTAGAGGTAAAAGACATCACATGATTTGAATTTTTATTCAAGCAAAACAATTTTAAATACATTTATAAAACAACCAAAGAATCTTATAAATACTAACTTTATACTAGTGCTAGTAAAGTGTTAGTGTCAACTTTGCTGAGCATTATAGTAGTATTTAATAAAGTATCAAAGGTCATTATAGATATATATACTCTAGAGTTAACATTAATTACTTAATTTGATTAAATTAATAAATGATATCTATAGCTCAAGACAATGCAAATAGAAACCATAGAAATTATAGCTAAAACAATAATCATAAACTCATTCATTACTGTTGAAATTGGTATAAGTAAAAGATTTTATATTATTCTCTCTAAATTTCTGTATATTTAAAAATCTGTTATAATATGATTTTAAGTATTATTTGATGTGATGTTAATTGAGTGAAGAGAGAAATATATATATCTGAATGTGTGAGCAAAATATAGATGTCATGTACACAAAAGATCTTCTATAAAATCTTCAATCCAATGTAAAGATCACATTTAAAAACTCAATTTATCACAAAGTTAAAATTAAGTTATTACCTGGTAAGTCCTGTTTTGGTGAAATATAAGTGATCAATCATTCATATAATCAGAACATAAGGTCCCAGAACAGTAAGAAGAACCAAGTAACTAAGATAGAATCAAGTAACCAAGATAGAAACCAAGATCTAGCCTGAAAGCACTCTTGAACCCAGTGGAGCAATGGGGACTAAAATCAGAACCAGAAGGCTGATTAAAGGTGATGGGCTGAATTGTAGAGGAAATTTAAAGGAACAATTAATAGCACTTACTTGAAAGATGAGGACAAGTTTCCATTCTATTCAAGTGAGTTTGACACTCTGTTGGAAGAGATTAGTATTTAAAAATAATTAACTCTAGGGGCCAGCAAGATAACAAGGCAGAAGAGTGTTTGCCTTGCAAGCAGCTGTTCCCGGCATCCCACATGGTCCCCCATGCCTGCTAGGAGCGATTTCTGAGCATGGAGCCAGGAGTAACCCCTGAGCACTGCTGGGTGTGACCCAAAACTCAAAAAAAATAATAATAATAATAATAACTAATACATACAAATGGTTCATAACCAATTCACATAAAATTGTAGAAGAACACAGACAGAGGAGTAGATTCTGGTAGTGACCGAGGTAGGAGAAATACTGGAGGAACAGAAATTAGAGAGGACTATGGGATCTGAAGCACTGAGGAGGCATCCAGTTCATGGGGTTCATTAGGAGGTAAGAGACAAATGTCATTTATCAGCAGATGGACAAGAGCTTCCAGTATAAGTAAATCAGTCAAATTTTCTGAAAAACTGAAAACAGAGAAATCTTTATACTCTGGTATAATTATTTTCATTTTTATTAGGGGACATGCTTCACAATACTGTTAATAATACAGTTGTACAAAAAAATCACCCCAATACCACAATCACCACCAGAGTACCTGCTCTCTCCACCAATGTCCCCAAGATCTTGCTCCCCTCCCACCCTGCCAACATCAAATTTTCACCAGTTTAAATTTTCATTTGCTTAAATCTTTCCTGAATGCCATGTAAAAAATATTCCAATTTACTGCTACTGTGAAGACTTTCAGAAAGCATCTGAGCCTAATGTCAAATTCCCTGATGCACCATCTAAGTGCATCATCTAAGATAGATTAAAACCATTTATTTATAAATGCTTGCCTCACTGCATTTATCAGCCCAGATGTAAAATAGCAGAGTGATAACGACTACCTTCGATGAGAAAAACTGTTATTTCCAAGATGGAAATCTAATAAATCTCTGTTTTAGAACTATATAATGAGAAAAGGCATCTGCAGCTCTGCTGAGGTAACCAAATAGAAGTAACTTCCCCAAATGAAAGCAAATCATATTTCTACTCAGAAACTTTTTACTCGTTTTCTGAATGTCCTATTTTAGAATTTTGGAAACTGTGGAAAACTGAGAAACTGTCACTACAGTTCATCTATCAATTGGCCCAAATAGAGGCAACAGAGCATACAACTCAGAAGTATTTACCTTTGCTATGTGTGCTTAAACTTTGGGATGTCATTTGGAATACCAATTGGCATTAGGAACTCAATAAGTAAATAGTGTCAACCAGCACCTATTTCATAAAACAAAACCAGGACAGTGTTATCTACTATTTAATCCTCATTTCCAGTCATGGGCTAAGAAGAAAATTCAATAATATTATCTACAAAATTGAACATGGCTACAAGCTATCAAACATTTGCATGTTAATATCTTTAAATTATTAGAAAACATGTTTAGGGGAAATATTATAATGGGCCATTTCCATCTTCTACATATATATGGGTATAGTGGGAAGCAAAAGTCCACAAATATTCTCAAAACAACCCCACCAACTTGAAGATAGAACTAAAGTTGACAAATAGTATAGCTGGAAAAGCTTATTTCGCTACCACCTCACCAGAAAATGGAACAGAAGATCCTCATCCACAGAACACACTTTTATTTTTATCTAAGCAATGTGCATGATACAGTAAATGACTAAACATAATCCAATTTGATTTGTGGTGTGGTGGTTCTCCAAAGAACAAATCTGTAAAATTACAACATGTGAAAGCTTAACACAGTGATATAAAATGGCAGAGGCACGGTTCATATCTTAAACTGACAGACTGATGGTGATTATTGCAAGGACAATGCCCTGCATATGTCAAACGATTTGCAAATAATTTATGTCACCTTCCCCTCCATTATTGTTTTTGCAGAGGACATAAACTGTGTCACCAATATTAAACCGTCTGCAAAAAGAGCCGAGCTCAGCTTTCTCCTCTCAGAGAATACAGAGCCATCTGCACCCAGACAAACATGCATATGGCCATCATTTGTCCAACATCTTACATAGTGTGAAGGTTTTTCACTTGAAATGCCAACCTGTGTGGCAGATGATGTATGTGTTTCCTCAGTCCTGTGATTACCAGGCCCGCACTGCTGTACCGCGCTCTCCCCTCATCAGTTCCACAAGCTGCACTCCAAGGTGTGTGAAGCATTTGCAGCAATATGGCTTCTGACACGCGGGGAGGCAGAGGCATCCTGGTGTGAATATCCGACTCCAGATTTTGTTCCAATCGGGGTCAAAGCCCGACCCACAGAAATTAGTGTGGGAAGAGATTTCGAACTCAAAAACTACCATTTTGAAAACTGGAATCAATTAATTTTAGCTTTTGTTCTTTGGGCTTTTTTGTTTGCTTGTTTAGTTTTTGAGCTTGACTCCTGGCTCTGTGCTCAGGGATCACTTGTAGTGCTTAATAGAACTTATGTGCCAAGGATTGAATCCAGGTCAGCCATGTTCCAGGCAAGGACCTTAACCTCTCTGGCCCTGGAATAGATATATTTTAGTAGAGACACTATCAAAATATCAAGATAGATATTTGATACACTATCAAGATAGAGCAAAAGACACTTTTTCTTTCCCCTAGTTAATTGTTGTGCCATATGCCCCTAGTGCAGGATTTTTTCCTTTGGAAGAAAAGGTAGTGTAAGGCACGACTATACTTAAAACAGTTGCAGAGATCAAACACCTACAACAAGAGCTGTGATTAGTTTTAGGGATTTGCCATTGGTATAAAATAGAAGTAGAAGGAATTGTCACTACTGCAAAATGTCATACATAGCAAAGTAGTTCTTCCACTGATGTGGATAAGATTTAGGGACACAAACAAGGTGACTTTTCTGTCTGTGTAAGTATACACAGACAGGGGAAGAGACAAAAATAGTTTTTAGGGGCCGGAAATATAGCATGGAGGTGAGGCGTTTGCCTTGCATGCAGAAGGACGGTGGTTTGAATCCCGGCATCCTGTATGGTCCCCCAAGCTTACCAGGGGCAATTTCTGAGCATAGTTAGAGCCAGGAGTGACCCCTAAGCGCTGCCCAAGTGTAACCCAAAAACCAAAAGAGAAAGGAAGGAAGGAAGGAAGGAAGGAAGGAAGGAAGGAAGGAAGGAAGGAAGGAAGGAAGGAAGGAAGGAAGGAAGGAAGGAGGGAGAGAAGGAAGGAGAGAAAGAAGGAAAGAAAGAAAGGAAGGGAGGAAAGAAAGGAAGGGAGGGTGGGAGAGAGAGGGAAAGGGAGAAAGAGGGAAAGAAAGAGAGAGAGAGAGAGAGAGAGAGAGAGAGAAAGAAAGAAAGAGAGAAAGAAAGAAAGAAAGAAAGGAAAGAAAGAAAGAAAGAAAGAAAGAAAGAAAGAAAGAAAGAAAGAAAGAAAGAAAGAAAGAAAGAAAGAAAGAAAGAAAGAAAGAAAGAAAGAAAGAAAGAAAGAAAGAAAGAAAGAAAGAAAGAAAGAAGAAGAAAGAAAGAAAGAAAGAAAGAAAAGAAAGAAAGAAAGAAAGAAAGAAAGAAAGAAAGAAAGAAAGGGCCCGGAGAGATAGCACAGCGGTGTTTGCCTTGCAAGCAGCCGATCCAGGACCAAAGGTGGTTGGTTCGAATCCCGGTGTCCCATATGGTCCCCGTGCTTGACAAGAGCTATTTCTGAGCAGACAGCCAGGAGGAACCCCTGAGCACTGCCGAGTGTGGCCCAAAAAACCAAAAACCAAAAAAAGAAAAGAGAGAGAAAGAAAGAGAGAAAGAAAAGAAAGAAAGAAAGAAAGAAAGAAAGAAAGAAAGAAAGCAAGCAAGAAAGAAAGAAAGAAAGCAAGAAAGAAAGAAAGAAAGAAAGAAAGAAAGAAAGAAAGAAAGAAAGAAAGAAAGAAAGAAAGAAAGAAAGAAAGAAAGAAAGAAAGAAAGAAAGAAAGAAAGAAAGAAAGAAAGAAAGAAAGAAAGAAAGGAGAAGAAAAGAAAAAAAAAGAAAAAGAATGGTTTTAAACTATTGAGATGGCTTTTGTTTTGGGACCACACTCAGCAGCACTAAGGATTTAGTCCTGGCTCTCCACTCAGAAATCGCTCCTGGCAAGCTCAGGGGACCATATGGGATGCCAGGATTCGAACCACCATTGTCCTGGATCTGCTACGTGTAAAGCAAACGCCCTACTGCTGTGCTATAGCTCCAGCCCTAAGATGACTTTTTTTTGGGGGGGGGGCCCACACCCGGCGGTGCTCAAGGGTTACTCCTGGCTATCTGCTCAGAAATAGGTCCTGGCAGGCAAGGGGGACCATATGGGACGTCGGAATTTAAACCAACCACCTTAGGTCCTGGATCGGCTGCTTGCAAGGCAAATACCGCTGTGCTATCTCTCCGGCCCCTGAGATGGCTTTTTTACACTTTTTTTCTTTTCTATTTTCTTCTGCTTGTCATATTTCTCCCGAATCCAAGCGTTTTATTCAAGGAAGAATACAGTATTTTTCTGTTTTTATCAGGGAGGGAGAGGGAGCAAGAGACAAGAACTAAGAAATATAGATTGTTCCCAAAGGATCTGTTTAGACATCAAATAGCTTTTACAAAACCACACATTTTAATGAGTTAACTGTAAATTTACCAGAAGCATATGGATTTTTCTATAAAATTCACATGTACATAAAATATCTCCCCAGCCTCCCCTTTTCAGTGTTGGTGGGTGGTGAACAGGGGTGGGGGTGGGGACATGAGACAGAGTTTATCCTCGCCATTGACCATATTTTGACAGAAGCTAAAAAGCTTCCTAACATTGCCTTGGGAAATCTATGTTATACCCTATGTTATATCCTATGTTATACATTGTATGACTGAAACTCAATCATGAACAACTTTATAACTGTGTATCTCATGGTGATTCAATTAAAGAAGCTATTTATAAAAATAAAAAAAACCTACCCTAAAAATGCTAATCCTTTCTCAAAAAATACATGATTAAAGAAAAATTTAAATCATTACTAAAATGATAGCACAGCCCACGTTGAGCCTGTTGTGCTTACAGGATTGAGTGACATCTAAGTCACTTGGCATCTCTCAGTGATTTCATGGGAAATGATTTCCAGAAATGGAATATTCTCCATTGAAAAGAAGAGGCCCTTAACATCATTTCCACCGATAGTTGCCACTTCTGATTATCTCCAATTCTTTCAATTAATGACAAGAGGGAAGAAAATGGAAACATACATATGTGAATAATAAAATTACAGAGACACAAGCACTATGGATTTTGTGAATTTATATTTGAGAAGTTTTAAAGATGTGGCCAGAGTCCCCAGAGTGGATCCTGACAAGTTTAATTTACGTGGTTTAAAATGAGCATTTTCAAGGTTGACAGAGCTAAGTTATACTAGGATACCCTCCCCCCACTTCACCACCTATTTTCCCTCTATTCTCAAAATACTGACAATGTGGCTATTATAGAAGCTCTGCACTCCCATATGGTTGGAAGAGTCTTTGGAAGATTTACTAACTTAGAATTGTGAGAACTACTGTCTTAGGAGACTGCCAAATTGAGGCAAGAGTGATAATTCAGTGCCAAAGGTGATTGCTTTGAACCAGCGGCTAACCTGCATTTAATCCCCAACAGCCCATTCCTTCTCCTGAGTACAGCCAGGAGTGATCCCTGAGCATGAACAGCTGGGTGTAGCCCTAAAGTCAAAACGAACAAACAAACAAAAAACCTGCCAACTAGCTTTTTCTATTTGGATGTGCAGTTTAACATGTCAAAATTGACTTCCAAGCAGTCAGTATGTCATGTTCTACCTACTATCATCTGTCATTTTGGAATCAAATCTTTAAGGTTTCTTTGGCCATATCTGATTAGCAATTATCCCTGCCAATCTTTCTTCCCTAGGCAGATTTGACCCTCTATTTCCTTTTCCTTGGCAACTTCCTTATGCAGGTACCTCAATCAAATCTAGGAAAAGGCCTTTCAAATTTGTCTCCTAGCTACAACAGACAAAGATATACCATTTCCGGAACAATAATGGACCACAGTCAATTTATTCTTTTTATTCTCTTCTCCAACAAAAATGACCCCATGAATTTGTGGAGTAAACATTTAATCACTCATATGGCACTTTCCCATAAATGGTTTCATCTTCACAAGCAGCTCATGAGGTGGGGAGAATTCTATTCACATTTCCCTTTTGGAGGTAAGAGACTAAAACATGGAGAAGTGAAGCTCATCACATAGAGTGATGAGTGCAGTTGGAGAGATGACTACACTGAAAACTATCATCACAATGTGAATGAATGAGGAAAGTAGAAAGCCTGTCTCGAGTACAGGTGTGGGGGTTGGGGAGGAGGGAGATCTGGGAAATTGGTGGTGGGAATGTTGCACTGGTGAAGGGGGGTGTTCTTTACATGACTGTAATCATACAACTATAATCATGTTTGTAATCACGGTGTTTAAATAAAGATAATTATAAAAAAAAAAAACATGGAGAGGAAGATCTTGTACATAAGCCACTGGGGAGTGGGAGTCAGGAGTCTAACACAAGCCTCTGATTCCAAGCCCAAGCAATTTCCATTAGGCAGACCTTTTCTGTCTGAGACCACCAGGTGTTGCCTGACAGGTGTTGAACCTGCTTAAGTTCCCATCTACATACAAGTAATTCAGGGTGGACATAGATAGAACAACAATTAAGGCACTTGCCTTGCTTATGGCAGACTCACCATTTGATTCCTGACACTTCATGTTCCCTCAGGCACAGGTAGCACTGCCAGGTGTGGCTTAAAACCCCAAAATGTGGTAAGTTAAATAAATAAATGAAATGAAATTTCGCTGATCTTTTCCATAAAGTGTACTACATCATCCCATTAAATATCAATCAGCATTCATGTATTTAAATTGTAATTTTGGGGTTTTTTTTGGGGGGGGACACCCGATGATGCTCAAAGGTTACTTCTGACTATGGGCTCAAAAATCGCTCTTGGGTTTGGGGGATCATATGATATGCTGGATATCAAACCCAGGTCTGTCCTGGGTCAGCCACATGCAAGGCAAACACCCTACCACAGCGCTATCACTCTGGCCCCTTAAATTTTAATTTTTATTATAATTATATGGAGACCAGAGCAATAGTACAGCAGGTATGGCATTTGCCATGCATATGACCAGCCTGGGTTTGATTCCCCACATACCTTATGGGCCCCAGAGCCCGCAAGGAGTGATTCCTGAGTAAAAAGCCAGGAGTAACCCCTGGCATGGCCAGGTGTGACCAAAAGGATATAGTAAAATTATATGGAACAGTCCCTTATTAAATTGCACGTTTTAATTCTTTTGACTTTTCATATATTTTTGCCTTATCTATTCAAATAGATTATAATCTTGAGAGCAAGTACTTTGAATCTCCTAAAAATTTAACAAATGCCACTTTTTTCTTTTTTCGGGGGGGGGGCACATGTGGTGGTGCTCAGGAGTTAATTCCTGGATCCGTGCTCAGGAATGGGTTCAGAGGACCATATGGGATGCTAGAGATCAAAGCTGGGTTGGCTGCATGCAAGATAAACACCCTACCCAGTGTGCTATTGCTCAGCTTGAGATATTCTTAATATTCAGTAGATAGTTAAATTAAATTAATTGATTTGGGTTGAGTTTGTTAGTAGATAGCTTTAAGACTAAAATTTCCTTTTGGGCCTTATAAATTAGAATATGCTATATAAATAGCTTGACTATCCTTTATTACAGTGGTCCTCAAACTATGGCCCGCGGGCCACGTATTGTATTTGTATCTATTTTGTTTCTTCATTGCAAAATAAGATATATGCAGTGTGCATAAGAATTCATTCATGGGCCCGGAGAGATAGCACAGCAGCGTTTGCTTTGCAAGCAGCCGATCCAGCACCAAAGGTGTTTGGTTCAAATCCTGGTGTCCCATATGGTCCCCCGTGCCTGCCAGGAGCTATTTCTGAGCAGACAGCCAGGAGTAACCCCTGAGCAATGCCGGGTGTGGCCAAAAAAACAAAACAAAACAAAAAAATTCGTTCATAAGTTTTGTTTTTACTATAGTCAGACCCTCCAATGGTCTGAGGGAGAGTGAACTGGCCCCTGTTTAAAAAGTTTGAGGACCTCTGTGTCTATTAGATATTTCCCAGATACATTGACATATTTAAATTTTTACTCACTTTAAAGACTACATATTACTTAACAATGAATATACATAAATTCTATATACATTTAAACTTCATCAATTGTGAACTTTAAAATAAAGTGTCTTTATAAAGTACTTGTAAAATTTAACAACTACAAAAAAAAAAAAAAAACACATCAGAAAATAAAAGAATAAAAAAACATTCCCTTAAAGAAGATATACAGTCCAGAGCAACAGAACAGTGGATAGAGCATTTGGATTCTACAAACTCAGATTCATTCCCTGTACCCCATATGATCCCTCAAATACTGTCAGGAGTGATCCCTGAGTGCAGAGCATAGAGTAAGTCCTGAGATAGCCAGTGTGAACACCCCCTCTTAAAAAAAGATATACAGATGGAAAAATGATCTGCATCACTTATCAGGAAAATTCAGAACAAAATGACAATGAAACAACAATGAAACAACACTGTTAACTCACACTAGTGGAACTGGCACATATAAAAAAGAATAGAAACAATCAGTGTTGGTGGAGATGTGAGGGAAAAGGCATCCTCATCCACTGCTGGCAGAAATTTCAGTTGGTTTAACCTCTTTGAAAAATAATATAAAACTTAACAAAGTAAAAAATTGAACTTCTATATGACCCAGAAAGTCCCCTTCATGACAACTACCCCAAAGGCTCAAAAACTCTACTTCAAAAGGACATTTATACTCCTATGTTCATTGCAGCACTATTAACATGACCAACATCTCGAAACAATCCATATGTCCAAGAACAGATGGTTGGATAAAGAAACTTTGATGCATACAAAATGGTCTACCATGCAATTATAAAAGAAGATGAGATCATACAATTGCCATGACATGGATGAAACTTGGGGTATCAAGTCAAACTTAGTCAGATGGAGATAGACAGATAAAAAATGACCTCTCTCATATGTATATATGGGGCATAAAGAAACACTATAAATGAATATCCAATGTTTTTTTTTTTTTGTGGAAGGGGTCACACCCGGCAGTGCTCAGGAGTTAATTCAGGCTCTATGCTCAGAAATCGCTCCTGGCAGGCTCAGGGGACCATAACGGATGTCAGGATTTGAACCACTGACCTTCTGCATGCAAAGCAAACACCTTACCTCCATGCTATCTCTCCAGCTCCATAGCCAATGTTCAAAGGCAAAAGAACTTAAGAACTTGTCTATAGCACAGACCTTACCAAGATGGTGAGGGATAAGAGGGATGAGTGAGAGGAAACCCTGAAAAAATGGTAGAAAGAGGAGGTACTTTGGTGGCAGGTGTGGTGTTGGAACACTGTGCATGAAATCCAATGCTATGTCATGAAAAGTACTGAAAATCATTGTGCCCAAAATAAAATTTTAAAAAAAATCTAAAAATAATAGAGGGCCAGAATGATAGCACAGCAGGTAAGGCACTTGCCTTGCACACAGTCAACTTGGGACCAAGCCAGGCTCATCTGTGGCATTCCATATGGTCCCCCATGCCTGCAAGAAATGATTTCTGAGTGCAGAGGCAAGAGTAACCCCTGATCACCACTGGGTGTGATCCCAAAATCAAAACAAACAAACAAACAAACAAATAAATAATGAAATAAAGTACTCTCTTGAACTCTGCTAAAGGTCAAGTTTTCATTTGATACTTGTTTCTTACTTAGGTGCACAACAGAGAGATGGTGTTCAATGAATACTTGTTTTCTATAGAAAACTTGCTATAATTTCTAGAGCGAAAATGATCATTGTTATTAAACATATTGTAAAGCTTTGATGTGACAAACAAAAAAGAACACAGTCTACACTTTGTTTATTCCCTTTTATATTTCTTAATTATCTTAGTTTTAACACATATATATAAGATTCAATATTTTAATTTTCTTTCCAAGATCATTTTATTTTCATTGTTTTTGAAAATACAAATAAAATTTTTTAAGCTTTCTGTACTTCCTGAAATTCCTCTTTGAAAAGTCAATCAAAACATGTATTTAAAAAAAAAAAACCAACATGTATTTAGTCCTGAGTGTCCTTTCAGAGACTAAATACCAATTGTTTACCTCTAGAATAATGGCTATTTTAGAAGCACTATCTGTCTGGACTCCTGAACATAGGTGTATATTTTTCATTGCTGTTATAACATCCTTGTCTATTAATTCTTTTCTGTGTCATTTTTGGTCTGCTTCTAGTGATTGATTTTTCTCCTAATGGTCCCTTATATACCAGGTAAATTTTTTCCTGGTATGCCAGAATAATAAAGTTTGCATTATTGGATGATGATGATTTTTATGTTCCTAAAACATTTTAACATTTTGTTTTGGGATACAATGAACTAGAAATTAATTCACTCCTTTTGAGGCTAACTTTGCAGCTGTTAGGCAGGACCAACCAGTCTTTAAACTTCTAAGAACTCCATATACATAGTTGAGATAGTCTTTCCTACCTGACTGGTTGGCCTAACTACTATTCCCAGTCCTCACAAAGATTGACTTTCCCATAACTTTGGTGAGTTTTGGTGATCTATTTGTGTGTGTGTGTGTGTGTGTGTGTGTGTGTGTGTGTGTGTGTGTGTGTGTGTGTGTGTGTGTGTGTGATGGGTCTGAACTGATCTAGAAAAGGATCCCCTATGGGTCACCAGACTCCTTTGTCTGGTCTCTCTCCAATGTTTGGTTTTAGAATTCAAGCCAGCTTGGCCCTTGAACTCTGAGTTCTTATCTTAGTCCAAACTCTAATTCAGTTCCCCTCCTCAAATGCATCCTGAAAATGGTTTCAGACTGGAACAATTGAAGAGCTCCCTTCCTTTCTCTTCTGTCTTCAATCACCATTTCCAGAAGAAAGGGAATAGAACTACCATACAACCCACTAATACCACATCTTGGCATCTCTTCCCAAAACACAAAAACATTTATCCAAAAAGGTATATATACACTGATATATGTTTATCACAGCACTTAAGCACTTAATATGATAACCAGGGTATAGAAACAACCCAAGTCCCCAAATACAGATGAATGGATTAAGAAGCTGTAGTATATATACATACATATGTATATATATATATATACATATATATATATATATATATATGATGGAATACTATGCAATCTGAAAAAAAAACAAAAGTATGCAGTTTACCATAACATAAATTGAATGAAAGGCGGCCAACACAGGATGAGTTCGATGAACCCAGTTCGATGGTTCAATTCCCGGCATCCCACATGGTCCCCTGAGTCTGCCAGGAGCAACTTCTGAGCACAGAGCCAGGAGTAACTCCTGAGTGCCGCCAAGTGTGACACAAACAAACAAACAAACAAATAAAGGATATGCTAAGTGAAGTCAGTCTGAGGGATGAGGGAAAGGGTTATAGAATTATCTCATTCTTATGTGAGACTTACGGGACACAGCAAGGTAAAAACAAAGGGCCAAAAGACAACACAATGGAAGAATTGGTTCACTCAACTGAGTTGTTGGGGGGAGGGAATGTTGAAGGGAAGGATACTGAGGTACTTGGATAAAGGGAGGTAGACACACTGTTGAGGAGTGGGAGTAATTATATGCAAGAGAGACATCACTGAGAGTATTGTAAATCACAGAAACTTGATCAATTAAAACAAAGCTTAAAAAAACATGTTTCGGGCCCGGAGAGATAGCACAGCGGTGTTTGCCTTGCAAGCAGCCGATCCAGGACCAAAGGTGGTTGGTTCGAATCCCGGTGTCCCATATGGTCCCCTGTGCCTGCCAGGAGCTATTTCTGAGCAGACAGCCAGGAGTAACCCCTGAGCACCGCCGGGTGTGGCCCAAAAACCAAAAAAAAAAAAAACATGTTTCATGTCCGAAAATCACTGCTTCATAGTTAAGGGGGGAAAATAAACCCCATTTGTGACTCACCAGCAGAAATAAATTCTTAGTTTAGGGCTGGAGATATAGGCAGTGGGTAGAGTTCTTATTTTTGCATGTGCCCAACTCAGGTTCAATTTTCAGCACCCTATATTATTCCCTGATCCCTGAGCACAGAGTCAGGAGCAAATTCTGAGCACTTCCTAATGTGATGGAAGTACAAATAAATAATCAAATTCTGAGCACTTCCTAATGTGATGGAAGTACAAATAATTAAACAAAAAATTCTTAGAGCATATGACTATTTAAGGTAATTGCTTAGGGGTAAAAGTAAAAATGAAATTTGTTTATTTGGAAGCATCCAAAAGCAAAAAACCAAAACAAATTAACAGAAATTCTAAGCAAAGAATTGATCAATTCACGAATGTTAGGCTTAGGGTTCAATTTCTGGAACCAGAATCTATGCATATATATCCATTAAATGTTACCCTTTCTAAAATAAGTCATTTCAATAGTTGAAAGCAAATATACTGTCAAATCTTTCATTTGTTTATTCACATAAGAAAAAGTAATATGGGGCCGGAGAGATAGCATGGAGGTAAGGCTTTTGCCTTGCATGCAGAAGGTCAGTGGTTTGAATCCTGGCATACCATGTGGTCCCCTGAGCCTGCCAGGAGCGATTTCTGAGCATAGAGCCAGGAGTAACCCCTGAGCGCTGTGGGGTGTGACCCCAAAACCAAAAAAAAAAAAAAAAGTAATATAACTGTTTCAATCTCTTGCTCTTCCTTTTTTATTTTCCCTTTTAAACACTATGGTTTGTAATATGGCTGCTGAAGGGGTACCATGAATATCATTTTACAGTACCAAGTTCTTGTACAGAGTGATAATTTCCAACTATCATTGTCATAGTGGTCCCTTCTTTGCCCTAGCTACACTTTCTGTGTAGCTTTCTACACTTTCTGTGGCAAGTTTCCTACAATGGGCCAGTCCTTCTGGGCCTCACTCATCTCTATTATCTTTCTTTGGGCATTATTACAGGACTATTTTTGAGTGTGATCATTGTGAGTGTGATAATTCTATGTCTATTCCTCTCCCTCTGACTCATTTCACTCAGCATAATTCTCTCCATATCTGTATAATCAGCTTTCATGACTTCATTTTTCCTAACAACTGCTTTAGTATTCCATTGGGTAAATGCACCACAGTTTCTTGAGCCACTCATCTATTCTCCGGCACTTGCATTGTTTCCAGATTTTGGCTATTTTGAAAAGTGCTAAAATAAATACAGGAGAGCAGATGCCCTTTTTACATTGTATTTTTCGGTCACTACAGTATATTCCATGAATATATCCAAGTATATTCCATGAGTAATAATACTGGGTCATTTGGAAGCTCAATTTCTATTTTTTGAGGAATTTCCATATTGTTTTCCAAAAAGGCGGATCAATCTACATTTCCACCAACAGTGAATGAGAGTCCCTTTCTCCCTCCATCTACACCTGCACTGCTTATTCTTTTCTTGCTCTTTATGATGTGTACCAGTTTCTGTGGTTCACTTGAGATTATATCTCATTGTTGTTTGATTTGCATCTCCCTGAACAATTTTTTTTTTTGATTTTTGGGTCACACCAGCAGCACTCAAGTGTTACTCCTGGCTCCAAGCTCAGAAATCGCTTCTGGCAGGCTCAGGGACCATATGGGATGCTGGGATTCAAACCAATGACCTTCTGTATGAAAGGCAATCGCCTTACTTCCATGTTATCTCTCTGGCCCCGTGAAACCATTTTTTATGTGCCTTTTGGTCATCTTTTTTTCTTCTTTGAGGAAATGTCTGTTCACTTCTTCTCCCCACTTTTGGGCTAGATTTTTTTTTTTCTTGTTAAGTTCTACTAGTGCTTTATATATCTTAGATATTTACTCCTTATCAGATGAGTACTGGGCAAGTTAGTTTCTCCATTCTGCAGGCAGTTTTTGTATCTTGGTCCTCCTTCCCTTTGAGGCACAGAAATTTATTAATTTAATGTAGTCCCATTTGGATAACCTACCACTTTCAAAGTAGCTTTACTTTCTTAAAGGTCACATATCCAAAATTGTTTCAATAGTCAGGACTATTTTTCAATTTACTATTAAAGTAGAAATGTAGTGAAGTATAAATATATTTCTTCTACTTATGTTATTTGCTAACAAAAAAACAACAAATAGTGTGACTGGCAACAACAATCTGTTTATAGTAAGAATATAAATAAATAATGAGAACAAGAAGGGAATGAAATAAACAGAAAAATTAGTCTAAACAAGCTGGTTCTTTTTTTTCTTAAATGCCCCTCTTAGTATTGGTAAGACCAGATAATGAGTAGCACTTTTTCTTTGTAACAATTCATTAATCAGAGAAATGATCCTTGCTAGTGTTTAGATGTTTTACTTAATTTGGTACCTCTGGCCTGCTGCCCCACTAGTATCAAAATTATTATTTCTCACCCAGCAGGTGATAAATAACAACTTCAGTCGTGATTAATACCATGAATCCTTCAACCTGACTAATGCAAAAAAATAAATAACTTGAGACCTAAAGAACAAGTGGGTGATAATTGTTGGGAGAACTGTTGAAGCTCTGCTCAGCTTCGGAAAAAAGAAATCCAGGGCAAATGAAGCGTTTGCCGCAGTCCAGCTGATCCTAAGAGGCTTCATTAAACCCATCTCAGTGGCATTCACCATTTGAATACCAGTGCTAGATACTTCTCCCTTCCAACTAAGTTGTAAGTATCTTCAGAGAAAAGAAGCACTAACTCTTTTTTTTCTTTTGCACACATTTAAACATTCATTGAATGGATGAATGAATAATAAATGAGAAAATAGGATTCTAGCCCAAGTACTAACCATTGTAATATGGGTCATTTGAGAGCTGTATATGGTAATCTTGTATCATTTCTGTAAAAGTATACTATTGCAGTTTTGCTAAAATACATAGCAAAATCAACATTCTCTGTGGCAAAAAAACAAAACTGCCAATAATGGTCAGTATCTAAAGCTACATGGTATCATCACTTGTTTATTATCATTTAGCTCTTGATACCAACATAGTTGACTAGTGCAGTAATCTAGTATCCCTTCTACTAGGGAAATATGAATTCCTTGAAAAGCTTCCCAGTATATTCCTTGATCAAGTGAGAAGATCCTTAAAATGTTATATGTTGAGACTGGAGCAATAGCACAGCGGTAGGGCCTTTGCCTTGCATGCAGCTGACCTGGGACAGACTCAGGTTTAGTTCCCACCATCCTTGGTCCCTCAAGCCTGCCAGGAGCGATTTCTGAGCTCAAAGCCCAGAGTAACCCTTAGCGGTGCTAGGTGTGACCCCAAAAAAACAAAAACAAAAAGTTATGTTTTAAGTTCCATGTCATTAAACTAGTAAAGGTGGTTAAATGGCATATAAACATACTTGTCTGGCAAGTTTCCATTTGTCATCTAAATGCTGGAGTAGAGGACTGCCTATTCCAGTTTCACATAGCCTCCACTATTCTCTACTGCCTTATTGCCCAATCTGTCTTGCTTTATTTGCTTATTGTTATATGACTGGCTAGTCTGTTTAGCTCTCGTTCATGGAAGGCAAAGTCATGCGGAAGAAGTATTTTTCAAATCAAAATCAATAATAATTTTCTCTCAATATAACCTTATTAGTAAGCAGAAAAGCTGAAATTAGTACATTTTAGTGCTGAAATAAGATTTAAGTAAATCGAATTATGTTTTAGAATTATAAAGATTGGTTACAATATAAGCACATGTGCTTAGCATTCTGGCAATTAGATCTATCAATTAAGTGAACTAAAATTATTCTAACTGATTTTAATAAAAATAACCTTGAAGAATTATAGTATAGCAGATCACTTTCCAAATGCCAGTCTGCAGTGGTGTGAGTCCCTCAGTGGAAAAGGCTGAAATCCACTGTCCTAGAGTGCCTGCCAATTCACTGAGAAATTCAAATGATGTCTGATGCAATCTAATCATTAATTATATTCTCTGGTTCTTATTTGCTCAAGAAAGTCATCCATGTAGGAAACACTGCTTTAATTTATTACAATGACTAAGGTTATTGTAATAATTTCTGTACAATAGAATAAATAATAAACTAAAGAGAAAGCCATGAACAGAACAGAATGACATATCTCGACATTTTTTTCTTCACGTCTGGAAAAAATTAAGTCAAAAGCAAATAACAAACTGAAGACAAATACTGAAAATAATAGATGAATTTATCTGTAATACAATGATCACATATAAATCAGTGAGGAAAAAACTAATCCATTGGCAATGGCAAACTAGGCATTACAAAACACAAAACATATATAATATATAATATATATAACAGGCACTCCAAATTGTTAATCTATTCCTCTAGGCCAATTTCATCATTTGTTTGTTTGTTTATTTGGGGGCACTCACCAGTCTTGCTCAAGGTTTATTCTTGGCTCTATGCTCATAAATTAACCCCAACAGTTCTCAGTGACCATATTGGTGCAAGGAGTTCAAACTGGGGTTCGTAAGATGCTAGGCACACACCTTACCCTTGCAGTCTCTTCAGACTCTCATCTTTGCTTCCATCTGAGTAGTCCTATTGTCAATATAACTTGTTGACCTACTCATTTGCTGAGTTTTCCAAATCTTGTATTATAGTAAATATAGGAGTGCATATATTTTTGAACTAATGTTTTGTTACATGTTTATACATGGTATTTTTGTATCTTCTTAGATATCTAGGAATGATATAGCTTTATTATACATGTGTGAAAATATATGTGTGTATATATATGTATTTGATCTGAAGGTTTTGGAGGTACATCCAGAAATGCTCAATGGCTACTACTGAATTGGTACTTGGGAAACTATGTGTCTAAGCAAATTCAGGTCTCCTGCAAGCAAAGCATGTGCTTAGTTTGTTGAACAGTCTCTCCAGCCAAAACCATGTCCAAATATATTTAACCTCACTTATAAACTAAAGATATAAATCTAAGAGTAATGAGATCCTTCTCTTAAGTTAGCAAATATTTAAATGTTTCATGATAAAACACAGTTTTATAGGGACATATCTTGATATAACGTGGTTATGTGACCTTGAACTAGTTTCTTTCATTCTTTGGGGGTGGGGGAAGCCACACCCACCAGTGCTCAGTTATTACTCCTGATCTGCACTCAGGAATCACTCCTGGTGGACTCAGGGAATCATATGGGATGTGGGGGATCAAACACAGGCTAGCTGCATGCAAGGCAAAGCATGCTACACACTATACTCTCTCTGCCCGCTGAACAATTTTTTAATAAATTCTCAAATTGAATCACCATAAAATATATTTACAAAATTGTTCATGATTTTTAGTCCTACAATAAACACTTTTCACCTATGCACATTTCCCACCACCTCTGCCCTCTCCCTGACAGCCTTTTTGGCAGACATTTTTCTTCTTCTTGACTCTCTCTCTCTCTCTCTCTCTCTCTCTCTCTCTCTCTCTCTCTCTCTCTCTCTCTCTCTCCTTTCTTTTAGATACTATGGTTTGCAATATTGTTACTGAAAGGATATCATACATATCACATTATCTTCTTTCAGCATCCAGTTCTTGTCTAGAGTGATCATTTCCAATCATCATAGTCATAGTGGTCATGGTGGACCTTTCTCTGCCTAACTGAACAAATTTTTAATCTCCCTCAGGCTCCTTAGTTTTTTCATCTCTAAAGTGGAATTACATTATAGAATTATTGTCAAGTTAGTCATTTAATACCTACAAAGAGCTTGCCTCATACACTAAAAGCAGTATCTGTATTAGTTAAATAACATTTTTAATTAAGACTTTCCCTATTTTGCAGTGTCAGAATTGAACTAGGAGCCTCAAATATGTGAAATATGCATCCTTAATACTAAGACTTAATTTTTATAAAGCAATGTTAGATTCACAGCAAAAATAAGAAGGAACCTAAAAAGCAAATTTAGAAGAAATCAAAATTCCAAGAAGCAGTGGAAGGCTCTAACCAAAAACTAATTTAATTAAGAGCAAGAGATAAGGGCCAGAGCGGTGGTGGAAGTGGAAGGGCATTTGCCTTGCACATGCTGACCTAGGACAGACCTAGGTTCGATCCCCTGATGTCCCATATGGTCCCCCAAGCCAGGAGCAATTTCTGAGGGCATAACCAGGAGTAATCCCTGAGTATCACCGGGTGTGGCCCAAAAACCAAAAAAAAAAAAAAAAAAAATAGAGAGAGAAAGAGACATGGCAAGTCCTTTGGTCAGTGCATTGTATACAAAAGCACAAAAAACAGTCTCAGGTATTGGGGTAAATAAGCTAAGATGAAAGGCCAGGGTGAGAGCCAGTGGGTAGGGTGTTTGCCTTGCACACAGCTGACCTGGGTTCTAGATTTAGATCCCAGCATCCCAATTGGTCCCTTAAGCCTGCTAGAAGTAACCTCTGGGCACCGCCAGGTATGCCTCCCCCCCCAAAAAAAATGGCTGATATGATAGAATTCTCCACCCCCTTCAGCTTTTTGCTAAGTAGCCAGTCGTCAATACCAGTATTTACTCTCAGGATAATGCAGTGCACACAGATCTTCAATTAGAAAGAGTATGGGGCCAGAGAGATAGCACAGCAGTAGGGCCTTACACACTGCTGACCCGGGACAAACCCAGGTTCAATCCCCAGCATCCCATATGGTCCCACGAGTCTGCCAGCTGCCAGGAGTAATTTCTGAGCACAGAGCCAGGAGTAACCCCTGAGCACCACTGGATGAAGCCCAAAAACAAAAAAAACAAAACAAACAAAAAGAAACAAATCATCCAAAGCACATCTTAGGCAGATTCTAGACATCTAGATAATCTTATCTAGAAAGATTTACTAGAATAAGTCTTTCTAGATAAGATTATCTACACAGCACTCCTAAAAAATAAATAAATAAATAAATAAATAAAGGCCCGGCAATCCTCAAATTCGAAGAAAATAAAACAACCAAAACCTGTGAAACGTAAAAGAAAATTACTCCCAGAAAAGACCTAATCTCAACATAAAAGTTATCATCAAAAACAGTGAAATTCTGTTTTGCGTGTGGCTAACTAGTTTTCCCAACACCATTTGTTGAAGACTTTTCCTTATTCCACTTCATACATTTTATTCATCAAATATTAGCTGTCTGTCCATTTCCCTGTCTCTAGATTTTCAAAACTCTTCCACTGACACTGACCTGTCCTTACTCCAGTAACAATGTTTTAATTACTACAGCTTTGTAGTACAGTTTGAAATTGGCATGAGCAATGCCTCTTTTTTCCTACGATTACTTTGGCTAGGGCAGATGGGGGATACTATTATCCCATATGAATGTCAAGAGTGTTTAAACTATTTCTTTGAAGAATCTCATTGGTATTCTTTTTTTGGCGTTTTTGGGAAGATACACCCAGTGGTGCTCAGGGGTTACTCATAGCTTTGCACTCAGAAATCACTCCTGGCAGGCTCAGGGGATCATATGAGATGCTGGGATCGAAACTGGGTCAGCAGCGTGCAAGGCAAATGCCCTACTGCTATGCTATCACTCTGGTCCCTCTCATTGGTATATTCTTACAGAGACTGCACTGAATCTGCATAATGCTTTGGGGAGCATTGCCATTTTGACAATGTTAATTCTCCCAACCCATGAACTGATGCATGTTTTCATTTCTTTATGTCCTCTTTAATTTCTTTTAGTATTATTTTGTTTTGTACATAGGTATACATCTTTTATCTCTTTTGCTATGCTGGTTCTCACATACCTGATTATTCTGAGGCACATAAGTGAATGGAATTCATTGTTCATTTTTTTCTCTTACTTGCATATAAAAATGAAGTAAACTTTCTAACACCATTCATTAAAGTCAAATCAAAATGGATTAAGGACTTCAATCTCAGACTTGAATCCATAAATTACATTGAGGAAAATTTAGGCAGACTCTCCATGACACTGAAGCTAGAGGCAATTTTAAGAAGTTAACTGGCCAAGCAATTGGAAGCAAAGATAAACTAATGGGGCTACATTAAATTAAGAAGCTTCAGCCATTTAAAGGAAGTGATGAACAACACAGACACCTAGAAAAAATAATTGCTGACCAATTATCTGCGAAAGGGTTAATATCCAAGATGTATAAAACCTAGATAGAACTTAACAAGGGAAAATAAAATAAGGCCCGGAGAGATAGCACAGCGGCGTTTGCCTTGCAAGCACCCGATCCAGGACCAAAGGTGGTTGGTTTGAATCCTGGTGTCCCATATGGTCCCTTGTGCATGCCAGGAGCTATTTCTGAGCAGACAGCCAGGAGTAACCCCTGAGCACTGCCAGGTGTGGCCCAAAAAACCTCCCAAAAAAAAACCCAAAATAATAATAATAATAATAATAATAATAATAATAAATAACCCCATCAAATAAATGGGACAGTGAACAAAAACTTCCACAAAGACATCCAAATGGCCAAAATGGTACATGAAAAATGTTCTGCATCACTTATCAGGGAAATGCAAACCAAAATGAGGTAACATCTCATTCTAGAAACTTCTTACACATTACAAAGAACAAAAGCAATCAGTGTTGTAGATGTGGGAAAAGAAGGGACTCTCAAAAAAAAAAAAAGAAGGGACTCTCGTCCAATGTAAGACTCTTATCCAATGCTGATAATGACTGGTTCCAGTCTTTTCTGAAAACAATATCAACACTTAAAAAAAAAACAACAGGGAATTTAGCTCCCAAATGATCAAGCAAATACACTTCTTGGCATCTATCCAAGATAAAGCAAAAATCTATTCAGAAAAGATATTTGCACTATGTTCAGTGCAGCACTATTCACAGTAACCAGAATACGGAAACAACCCAAGTATCTAAGAATAGATAACTGGATAAAAACACTATCATATACAATGGAAACTAATGGGATGCATAATTAAATCATGCGATTTGCTGCTACACAAAGATGGAGAGTATCATGCTGAGTTATGAGTCTGAAGTAGGAACGCAGAATGATCTCTCTTATATGTGGAATATAAAGGAATATAATAGGGGTATAAATGCAACAAATTCATAATAGGGATATAACAAAGGCAATAGAAGATGAGAAAAGGTCTTCAGTAACCTTGCTACAGGGGAGCATTGGGCTGTATTAAGGTAGAGAAGGACACTGGGACAATAATGGAGGAAAGTGGACATTTTGGAGAAGGTGTGATGAAGGATTGTCATGCATAAAACCTTATCAGTAAGTGTTGTAGTAAACAGTTGCCTAAAATTAAAAAGAATATTTTATAATTTGATGTGCTTGGGAAATTCATAAAATGTGTCTTCTTGGTATTACTTTTGACATCTGATTTTATTGTTTTGGTTTGATCTAGTTTTTGGACCACTCCTGGCAGTGCTCAGAGACTACTTCTAACAATGCTTGGGGGAATATGTGGCATCAGAGATTGAACCCAGACCTCTCACACACAAAACATGTTCCAGTCTGTTGAGTTTTTGCTTCAAACTAACATACTTAAAAAATAGTAATTGATAAGGCATATAAAAGTTTATAAGGAGCACGCTAAAGTACATAGTAATGTGCTCAACAGTGTACAATATAAACAATAGATTGTTTCCAGATATCTAGATCTATGACTCTAAAAATGCAGAACTCTTAGACTGTATCCACCAAATGGATTAAAATACAGAAATCAGTCATAAATTTCAAGCACCACTTCCTACAAAAAGCAAGGCCTGCCTATTGTGTATTCCCATGAATGACAGACCCCAAATTTAAACACAAATATTAGGAAGAATTCCTAAACAAAGCACAAAACCTCACAAGAAAAGAGTAAACTCCATTTTGAAATGGCTATATGAAAATTAAGTACATGGAAGATACTCTTCTGTATAAGAAGACACTATTGGAGTTGAAAAGACAAACCACAATCTAGATCTCCTCCCTTCCCCTTCCCTTCCCCCTTCCCTTTCCTGTGGTGCTCAGGGATTACTACAGGCTCTGTGCTCAGAAATCACTTCAGGCTGGCTTAAGGGACCATATGGGATGCCAGGGATCAAACCCGAGTCCATCCAGGGTCAGCTGTGTGTGAA
This sequence comes from Suncus etruscus, assembly GCF_024139225.1. NCBI lineage: Eukaryota > Metazoa > Chordata > Mammalia > Eulipotyphla > Soricidae > Suncus > Suncus etruscus. Next base: position 90,090,191 of record NC_064852.1, read on the forward strand.
GCAAAAGCCCTGCTGTGCTACTGCTCTGGCCCCCTATCTAGGAGACACTTCTAATGCTTATAACCAAGTATTTAATAGTATCTAAATACAAATAGAACTTACATAAATCACTATGAATAGGTCAACAACCCAAAGGAAAAATAGGCAAAGTTAGTAGAAATAATTTCCACTTTAAAAAAGATAATAAAGCACGCTAGCCTAGGATAGACCTTGGTTCAATCCTCCAGCACCCCAAGCCAGGAGTGATTTGAGCACAGAGCCAGGAGTAATCCCTGAGATTCACCAGGTGTGCCCCCCCAAAAAAGATAATACAGGAGCCAGATATCAACAAATATCAATCAATCAATAAATTTATCAATCGATAGTTTGAAAAATAAAAATAAAAATAGAAAATGCTTGTTAATAAACAAATTTGTTTATTATGGTATTATGATAATATAAAAATTTCACACTGGAATTAGCTCTTGAGCTCTGACACAGAAATTTTCCACAGAGGGAAAAACGTAAGTGTAATCATTTCAAGTGTTGGCACAAGATGTAAGTAAATGTATATGTATCAACTGGAACATACATATAGGAAGATAATTTAGAATTTCCCTGTAAAGCTAAATAAACAAATACTTGACAATGCACAATCAAGTGTAGTTCAAAAAAAACCAAAAACATCAACCAAAAAAAAAATTAAACTTCCAGGAATTTTATACCCAAATCTATAGAAAACAAAACCATATAGTAACCAAGCTCAATGGAACAGAATTAAGAGCTTAGAAATAAACCTTCAGCTGTATGGACAATTCATTTATAACAAAGGAGCAAAATACACAAAGTGGAGTAAGGAAAGTCTCTTCAACAAGACTGGGGAAACTAGGTTGTCACATGAAAAGAAAAAAAGAAAAACCCTCTAATGCTATACACAAGATTAATTCAAATTTATCGAAGACCTATTAAATCTGCTTAATATAAAATATATTGAGAAAAACAAAGGAATGGCTCTCTAAGATTTGACCTCAAAGTTTTCATGTTATGATCTCTCTAGCAAAAAATAAAAATAAAATAAACAAAAGTAGATATAAATAAGTGGGACTATATCAAACTAAAAAACTTCTGAAACTGCAATAGAAAACAGAATCTATACTAGAGACCCTAACTGGAAGGAAATATTTGCATTTAATACATCAACAAATGGTTAGTATCCAAGATATACAAAGCTCTACAAGAAGAAAACAAAGAACCCTATCAAAAATGTGGAGAAAAGGCCAGAAAGATACAACAGTGGTTAAGGTACTTAAAGGTAGCCATGGTTTGGTTTGATCTGTGATGTGACGTATGGTCCCCTGAGCACTACCAGGAGTGATCCCTAAGCAGAGCCAGGAATAAGCCTTGAGCATAGCATGGTATGACCAAAACTCCCTTCTTCACACACACCCATACACAGAAAAGCATAATCCATATTTTAGGTTTATAAAGTTGGAGTTCATAAGAATTAAAAACCTATTCTCTTCTAATGATACCAGTGAGAAAATGATGACAAGACACAGGTCATAATAAAATGCTATGTATTATTCAAATATAGGCTCTGTTAGAGATTTATACTGTGTGGTTCATTGGTAGAATGTATGCTTTGTGTTAAGTGACCACAGTTCAATCCCCCATACCACAATATAAATATTTTAAAAACCCTAAGTAACTACTACCAAGAAATTTGGTATAGTAGTAAGCCAAAAATAGATAGTTTTTAATTCAAAAGAAGAGCTAAAAAGAAATACAGAATAGCCACAATAAGTAGAACAAAATCCGTGGCAAATCACATATTTTAATCTTCCTACATAGATAACAGCTTTAAGTGAAAACACCTTAGAAACAATTAAAAGAGACTATCAAGTAATTCAAGATGCAATTCTAATCTGTTTATTTTTTTAAATATTACATAAAATTTGCATCATAAAGGGTCAGTTTTCTACAAATAAAACCTAACCCCAAATGTATAATACTTAACAAGAGGTTTTCAAATAAAAAGCCACAATTCAACACTTCTAAACAATATACAATGTCTCTGTTACAAAATAAGCAGTAAACAAATTAATAAGAAAAAAAGGATATGAGCAACTATCAATAAACTAGATAAACTTAACATTTATTAAATACTCTAATAAATTTCATTATCTATTATTTGTGGAACAGTTGCCAAGATAAACTTCATTTTGGATGACAGGACAAACAAGAGCCACTGCATGTCTTAACAATTTTAAAAGAAATAAATGTTTTAGAAATACAACAGAACTAGAAATCAATAACAGAACAGAATGATATATGGAAAAAACATAGTTTGAAACTAAAGAATATATATAAATATCCATTGGGTCAAAAAAGAAATCACAAAGGAATTGGAAAATATTTTGAACTGAATAAAAATAAAATAACTTAAAATATTAAATTCCCACAAATTAAAAACATATTAAATGTGTACATTAGAATTTCAAAAGCCTATGCATCTACTTTAACAAACTATAAGGCAAATTATAATCTAAAGTAAGAAGAAATAGCAGAAAAGAAATTGAGAATAATCAGATAAAAATATAATGAAGCCCAAAGCTGGATTTATAAAAAAAAATTTAAAAAAAAATTCAGGAATATCGATAAACCTCTACCCAGACTAGAAAAAAAAAGAGTGAGGGACAAAAACTCCAAAAGATGAAGTAAAAAAAAGGCACATCAGTACAGATGTTGCCGACATCAAAAGAATAGCAATGCAGTACAAAAACAAAGCTATTCTGACCAACTAAATCTACGGAAAACTAATTCTGTAAAGGCAACTGCCATAGCTCAAAGAATCAAAAATTTCAAAAATCCTAAATCTCTTAATATAATAAGACTTTAAGTTTAATCTCTCCATAGCTGCATTTGTAAATTCTACCGAACATTTAAAATATACCATATTTTAAGTTTTCCTGAATATGAAAGAACAAATTCCCAATTCCTTTACTGAACCGTGTGCTACTTTATATCAACCAAAGTCTGATAAGCATCTCTAAGGAAGATAGATGCAAAAAATCCATTCCTCAACAAGGTCTAGAGTTATGAGAACGGTGCTCAAATTGTAGTGCACATGCCTTTCATGTGCAAGGCTGAGTTCATCCCTAGTACTGCAACGCCCACCAAATATTCTGAAGTGAACCAGCAGTCCAACAGTGCTGTTCCCATAAAGCTATGCATTACTGAGCTGAGATTCAAACCATCAGGCCAACATCACTGGGAACAGCCTTGGGGCCACTGAGGAGCAGTGGGGAGGGCACTATTGGAACAAAAACAATGATAAAAGACAACTGGGGCCGGGGAGGTGGCACTAGAGTTTGCCTTGTAAGCACTAGCCAAGGAAGGACCATGGTTCGATCTCCCCGCGTCCCATATGATCCCCCGAAGCCAGGGGCGATTTCTGAGCACTTAGCCAGGAGTAACCCCTGAGCATCAAATGAGTGTGCCCCCCCCAAAAAAGAGAAAAAAGACAACTATACTGACATTAAGAAAACTAGTCATCAAAGAAACTATCCCTCAAAGAAGCACCAAAGTATTTCTCAGACTGAAATATCATTTCTATTTTTCTAAAATTAGTGCACTAAATGAATACTAGTTACTCATTTGCTATCAAAGGCAAAGAAAAAGAATCTGTATTTCAAAATGACTTCATAGAAAAATTAAGCTGTCTAGATTTGGCATTTCTATTTATGATTAAATAATTATGCAACATAAGATTCACTACATACTAAGTATTTTGATAGCAAAACATTTTACTCTTTTGTCAGCAAACTAAAAACAAGTGAAAATTTTCGTTGCTGTAACTTGCCTTTATGTAACCTTATTTAAAATATAAATATAATTATATATAATATTTTATTTAAAATAGAAAACAGGAGCTCTGCACATTTTGAATTGTCTCCAAAATAAAAAAAATTAGAAAGGTAACAGAATCATCATGATGGGATGATAATTATTCTATTGTTTTTTGTTCTGAAGCTGATTTATTCAATATAAGAGAAACAAGACATCACATATATCTTTTGCCTTTTACTAAGGATTTCCAGGCCCAGAGAGATAGCACAGCGGCATTTGCCTTGCAAGCAGCCGATCCAGTACCAAAGGTGGTTGGTTCGAATCCCGGTGTCCCATATGGTCCCCTGTGCCTGCCAGGAGCTATTTCTGAGCAGACAGCCAGGAGTAACCCCTGAGCACTGCCGGTGTGGCCCAAAAACCAAAAACCAAAAACCAAAAAAAAAAAAAAAAAAAAAAAAGATTTCCATGGAGAGGAAGACTCCCTTGAAAGTAATTTTTGCATACTAAATTCTAAATAAGAGAAAATAACCCAATTTAGAATGTCTCAATGTTCCTTGGATTAAGAATACAGCCATGGGATGGAAGTGGTGGCACAGGATGTAAGGCATCTGCTTTGCATATGTTCACCTAGGATGGACCGAGGTTCAGTCCCACGGTGTCCCATATGGTCCCCCAAGCCAGAAGCAATCTCTGAGTGCATGCCAGGAGTAAGCCCTGAGCATTACCAGTGTGGGCCAAAAACCAAAAACCAAAAACCAAAAAAAAAAAAAAAAAAAGAATACAGCCAGCTTTAATTATTGAGATCAAGATAAATTAATAGTAAAATACAAATAAGTACATGCCATACTATCTTTATATCTCAAACTACTGAAGAAAAAAGCTTAGATCTTATACACTGTGGCACTGGGAGTACTTGATCAATTAAGGGATCATAGCCTGGAGCTATAGCATAGCTAGTACAAGGTGTTTGCCTTTGCACTGTTGCTGGATCCACAGCACAGCATATGGTCCCCTGAGCCACCAGGAGAGCAAAGCCAGGAGTAAGCTCTGAGTATCATCAGGAGTGGCCCATAGAAAACAAAAATAAAAAAAATGTTAGTATTAAAAAAGTATCAAGCAGAGGGCTAGAGTACATGTCTTATAAGCAGACAGCACAGGTTCAATCCCTGGCACTCCACATGGTCCCTTGAGCCATACCAGGAGTGATTCCCTGAGAGCAGTACTATCAGGAGTGATTCTGGAGCACAAAGCTAGAAGCATATATAATGAGCACAGCAAGGTGTGGCCCCAAAACTACAAAATACACATACTTTAATCCGAACCATTTAATCTGTTAAGCTTTAAAGTTTACTTTTAATAAAAGACAGAATCAGTGTTTTAATCTTTAGAGATATTTTTCTTAAAAAAAATAAAGAATAAAGTAAAGTGCGCAAAAAGATATATATTGAGCCAAAGACTGAACCCAGGTCAGCTGCATGGAAGGTAAGTTAAGTGCTTTAGCCACTGTACTATCTCTCTCATTCTAATGAAACATATTTAATTAAAATCTAAGAGTGAAGGATGCTCTTAAATTATACTAATTGCTTTGAAATCACTCACATTTTCTTTCCTTTTTGTGGGCAATGGTGGTGGAGGGGGGTTGGGCCACACATCAGCAACTAATCCTTAATCCTAACTGAATGCTCAAGAGTGACCACTCGGTACTCAGGAAACTACATGAGGCAGGAATTAGAACCAGGATAGAGGCCACTACAGTCTCAGGTTAAGTAAGTTCACTATATCCCAAACTTGGCAAAATTACTCATATTTTTTAAGTATATACTGTTAGGAACATGTCTTCACATACTAGATTCACAAATACATATTGCAAAGTGATCTTTGGAGAATGGAACACAAAGAAGTTGCCTTAGAAAAGTCATAATTCATTCCTTGAAATAATGTAAGACTGGCTTTTAGAAAAATCAGTAAAAGACAAAGCATATATACCACCCATACTGTTGTTTAAGCTTTATTTTTATATGCATACATGTTCTGAGAAAACAAATTTCAAAGACAGAGTACAATAATGAAAGAAAGTCACTGAAAATTATTTTAATGTGTATACAAATAATATAAAGTACAAGTATAGGATACATATAATTTGTTGAAGTTTTAAAATGCATTTCTTTTTGTTTTACAATTCAAATATTAACTTCTTCTGCAACATTTAAGCAGAATATTTTTAAAGTGACTTTTTAAAAAAATAAAACAACTAAACACCAAAATTTTACAAGTCATGTAATGGAGCACGTTTGCCACGCTCTTCAAAGTAGTGCTGTTCAATTCTTCTACAAAATTCAAAGAGGTTGCTATAGTGTTTCACCTTCTCAGAAAGCTCCTCACTGGGCAACTGAGTGGTAAGAATGGTGTACAGGTGGCCAAACACCAGAGCATCTAGTTCAGTAGGGCTAGAATAAGCAGAAATGAGAGCAACATAAATACCACATTGTTTGCATAAAAGGAAAAGACATCACTTATAAAACGTTTATTCAACTATCTAACAGAAAACCATAAATCCTAACCTAACTTAAAAGAATTTAACGTTTCAATTTGAAGTTTCTGTCATAAAGGAAAAGGAAAAGTAGTCAATTATGATTTGCTAGTTGTTTGTAAAAGTTGTGGCATCATGTAATGTGCCAAATAATATTGGTGTAAATCCTTTCTTTAATTATTATTTCATTCACTAACTATAGTAGATCCTCAATTTGCCAGGTTTTACAGCAGATGCTTATTTATATGGAATCAAGAATAATTTAAGCAAAAGCACAAAGGAAAAATGACCATAACACAATTCAGTAACTGTTTCTAATTGACACAGAAATGTTGTCAAAGCACCGTGAATTTAGCTGGGATAAGTGATATCTGATGTAAACTAAATTTTACCATTTTAAATGTAATAGCTATTAAAGTAGAAATTTCTAAAAATAAAAAATAGAATTCCCTTATTAGGCAGTGTTATCACTTCTTGGCATCTACCCACTCAAACATAAAAACATCATTTTGAAAGGACATGTGCACACCTATTTTCATTGATACACTTAGTAAAATAGTCAAGTGGTGGAAACAACCCAAGTCCCCAACCACAGATGTCTGAATCAAGAAGTTGAAGTACATATACACGCAATGAAATATTAAGTAGCTCTAGAAAGAGCAAAATCAACTAGAAGTCATCATGCAGAGTCAAAAGGAAAAGAACCGGGGCCAGAGAAATAGCACAGTGGTAAGGCATTTGCCTTAGATGCAGAGGATGGTGGTTCGAATCCCGGCATCCCATATGTTCCCCCGAGCCTGTCAGGAGTGATTTCGGAGCATAGAGCCAGGAGTAACCTCTGAGCGCTGCCGGGTATGACCCAAAAATCATACAAAAAAAAAGAAAGAAAAGAAGGAAGGAAGGAAAAGGAAGGAAAAGGAAGGAAGGAAGGAAGGAAGGAAGGAAGGAAGGAAGGAAGGAAGGAAGGAAGGAAGGAAGGAAGGAAGGAAGGAAGGAAGGAAGGAAGGAAGGAAGGAAGGAAAAAGGAAAAGAACGAATATGAAAAGATCCACTCATAAGTGAGACTTAAAGATATACAGTGAGGTAGCAATGAAGATCCAAGGCTAGATAATGGGAGAATTGAACCACAAAACCAAGTTGGGAAGATAAAAAGGAGGGACATTGGGGTCCTTGAGGGAGAGAGATTAGCTACACTGGTAACAGATGTGATGTTGGAATTCTGTGCACGAGAAATCATTAGTAACAATATTATAAACCAAAAAATCTCATAAAAATGAAAATAAATTAACTAATTATTTAATAATGGGGCTGGAGCAATGGTGCAGCGGGAGGGCATTTGCCTTGCACACAGCTGACCTAGGACAAACCACAGTTCCAACCCCCCGCATCCCATATGGCCCCCTGAGCCAAGAGCAATTTCTGAACGCAGAGCCAGGAGTAACCCCTGAGCATCGCTGGGTGTGGCTCAAAAACAACAACAAAACTGAAATTAATTTGGGCAATATAGAGTGTTGCATTAAATAATTAATAATGGTGGTGGATAGAGGGATTTTTCTCTCCCATCCCAGGCCACGTGGCTCCGCACTCCCCATTCAGCTGGCAGGTCCCAGGTTTAGGTGAACGGCGGCGGAATCAGACTCATCCAGAGACAGGCATCAGGAAGTATCAGCTTTATTCATGCCCTATTCACCACATGTGTGGCTTATATCATAACCTTTCAAGCACAGCCATTCTTCACTAGCCCTGCATCTTAACTCCTTTCAGTCATCTTCCCTTTCACCTCCATGCTGGCCAAAGACCAAAAGGGCAGAGACCCAAAAAGCGCTGAATCCCCTGGGTCAAAGGTTTTATCTACCTTTTCCAAGACCCCTCCCAGGAATGGGCAGGGTCTTGCAGGTAAGGTGAAGTTACCTAGGGAGAAAAGAGGGATGAGGCTTCAATAGAGTACAGCAGGTAGGGCACTTGCCTTGTACATGCACAGTTAACCCTGGTTCCATCCCAGCATCCCAAGCCCACCGAGAGTTATTCCGGAATGCAGAGCCAGGAGTAACCCCTGAGCACTGATCTATGGCCCACAGCAATAAAAAAATAAAACAAAATAAATAATAAAAAACAACAGCTTTCTGAATACAATAAAATTTATAAAAGCCTCAACATAAAATTTAATTTTCCCCTTTAATCATTGCTGTCAGTTCCACAGAAATAAAGTTTTTGAGATATGTTAGCCTACCTAAATGTGAAAATATGAAACAGTAGTATGATTTGGTAGAACAGCTTTCAAGGACTATATCTGAACTAAATATGAATCTCTTTTTATTTTACTCTTTTTGGTTTTTGGTTTCTGGGTCACACCCAGGTTCAGTGTCTACTCCTGGGGAACAGGAAACACACTGAAGGAGCCTTTCCAGCAGTGCAGGGAATCAAACACAGGCTTCCCATACAAAGTATGAACTTCAGCCCTTTGAGCAATGTCCCTGCCACTTTACTTACTAGCTATGTTGCCTTGATCTGTGCTGGGCTGTACTGACCAAACAGGCTCAATGCTTAAATGCAGCAATGCAGTGCGACTTGGACCCACCCAGCAGCACAGGGGATCACCATGGATACACCATATGGGAGATCATGTCAAACTGGGAAAAGAATTGGAGGCCTCAAGGATGTTCGGCATGCACTCCAGCCCTTTGAGCTATCTCTCAAGCAGTATTTTCTCTCTTTCAATCCTATAATCTAAGTTTCCCATTCAATTTTATCTAGTTTCAAACATTGAACTTCTTCTTTTAGGTAAGAAGTTTTTTTTTTTTTTTTTTTTTTTTTGGTTTTTGGGCCACACCCTGTGACGCTCAGGGGTTACTCCTGGCTATGCGCTCAGAAGTTGCTCCTGGCTTCTTGGGGGACCATATGGGACGCCGGGGGATCGAACCGCGGTCCGTCCTAGGCTAGCGCAGGCAAGGCAGGCACCTTACCTCCAGCGCCACCGCCCGGCCCTAGGTAAGAAGTTTTAATTTAGAAACCAGATATACAAGAGTTCGATTGCCAACATCCCACATGGTCCCCCAAGCCTGCCAGGAGTGATTTCTGAGCACAGAGGTAGGAGGAGCCCTTGAGCACCACAGGGTGTGGCCCAAAAACCTAAATATATAAATAAAATAAAATAAAAATAAAAATAGAATCTGTTATCTTGATGGTGGTCCCTTTTGGGGAAGAGGGAAAAGGGGAAGGTTAAATGGGCCAGAAGAACAACTGACATTGATTAATGGTAACCAACCTTTTGTTGTTGATCACAATACAGTCTATATACAGGTATGCATGGATAAAGCTGTATGCCTGGGGCTGGAGAGACAGCATGGAGGGAGCAGAGGGGAGCGGAGGAGATAGGAGGGAAGGGGAGGGGAGGAGAAGGGAGGGGAAGAGAAGGGAGGGGAGGGAAGTAGGGAGCGGAGAGGAGAGGGGAGGGGAGAAGAGAGGAGAGGGAAGGAGAAGGGAGGGGAGGGGAAGGAAAGGGAGAGGAGAGGGAGGAGAGGGGAGGGAAGGACAGGGGAGAGGGGAGGGGAGGGGAGGAGAGGGAAGAAGAGGAGAGGGGAGGGAAGGGAAGGAGAGGGGAGGGGAGGGAAGAGAAGGGAGGGAAAAGGGGAGGAGAGGGAGAGGGGAGGAAAAAGGGGAGGAGAGGTTGAGGGGAGGGAAAGGGAGGGGAGAGGAAAGGAGAAGAGAAGGAAGAAGGGGAGGGGATAGAGGAGGGAAGGGGGAGAGAGGAGGGGAGGGAGAAGGGAAGAGAGGGGGGGAGAGGAGGGGAGGGAGAAGGGAAGAGAGGGGGAGAGAGGAGGGGAGGGAGAAGGGAAGGGAGGGGAGGGGAGGGGAGGGGAGGGGAGAGGAAGGGAGGGGAGGGGAGGGGAGGGGAGGGGAGGGGAGGGTAGAGGAGGGGAGGGGAGGGGAGGGGAGGGGAGGGGGAGGGGAGAGGAGGGGAGGGGAGAGGAGAGGAGAGGAGAGGAGAGGAGAGGAGAGGAGAGGAGAGGAGAGGAGAGGAGAGGAGAGGAGAGGAGAGGAGAGGAGAGGAGAGGAGAGGAGAGGAGAGGAGAGGAGAGGAGAGGAGAGGGAGGTGTCACTAAGATAGCTTTCTAGCCTCTTAATCCTCAGCACCTGTATCTGGAAAAAACTGAGGAAATGGATCTAATTCTCAAAAGAATTCCCACTCCACCCCACCCTGTCCCAAAAAAGGCCAGGAAGAGAGCCATGTAGTAGTGGAAATAGGGTACATCCAATGGATCTCCTGCCAGCTGCCTTACCCAAGGTGAAGAGGTCAGGCCAGCATGATACAGGAAATAGTCCACACAGGGGCAGTGGGCCAGGGTGTCATCGTGTAGGGGTGCAAGTCACAGATGGAGAACTCCTGGGACTTGGAGAAATAGAAGGGGAGGACGCAAACTAGAAGGCCCTCATCAGAGTCATTTGCTTGGAGCAAATCCCCACTCCTGGCCCCGAAACCTGCTTAGATATACCACAGCTGGTAAGCTCTGGACATTTTTTATGTTTTTGTTTGTTTTTCATAAATGGTTCTCAAAGAAACTGCTCAGCTGCTAAATGATAGTCTTCTTCATGGCATCTAGCAACTCTGAGATTTGACTTGAAGGTCAAGTTGTTGCTTTGATTCTGATTCATTTGGCCCAGTTGACATAAGTGTAAATGGAAGCAAGAGACCATTTCAATGGTGCCAATGTGAAAAGAGTAAATACTCTACTAGAAAAAGGCGGGTTGGGAGAGAAAGGCAGTTTCTTGTTATCAGTGCCATTGACAGTATAGAGTTTTGGAAGGGATAGAGAGACAGTAGTGCAGGGATTTAAGGTCCTTGTGGGCACACAGCCAACACATATGGTCCTCTAAGCACTATCAAGAGTGAACCCTGAGCACAGAGCCAGAAGTAAGCTCTGAGTACCATGGTGTACCCACCCCAAAATAATGATGTGGTTTTGAGGGTTCTAGTGTGTCTATGAAGGTCTAACTAGGAATTCAAATTCCCTTAAACTTCTTCCACTTGCTGACTATAATTACACTAATGACACCAAGAATGTTTGGAGAAACCCTAAATCTACACTGCAACTGTTTGTTGCTTCCCAATTAAATTTTCTTCAGTTTTCTCTCTCTCTCTCTCTCTCTCTCTCTCTCTCTCTCTCTCTCTCTCTCTCTCTCCCTCTCTCCCTCCCCTTCCTCTCTCTCCCTCTCCCTCTCCCCCCCCCTCTCTCTCTCCCTTCCTCTCCCTCCCCTTCCTCTCTCTCCCTCTCCCTCTCCCTCTCCCCCCCCCCTCTCTCTCTCTCCCCCTTCCTCCCTCCCTCTCTCAATAATATCCAAATCTCAGGAGGACCAGTCCATGATAGAAAACTTGCCACAAAGAGCAGTGAGTGCAGTTAAGAGTCTATTATAAAAATGACAGTTAGAAATGATCACTCTGGACAAAACTGGGTGCTAAAAGGGGATAAAATGACATGTATGGACCCCTTCATTAACAAAAGTTCAAACCTCAGTGTCAAATAGGAAAGAAAGAGAGAGAATGGCAGAGAGAGAAAGAGAGAAAAGCAAAATGCCTGTCTTAGAGACAGGCAGGGGAATGGGGGTGGGAGGGAAATGGGGAACATTGGTGGTGGGAAAAGTGCACTATTGAAAGGTGCTATGCATTCTGTGACTAAAAACCAACTATAAACAACTTTAACCATGATACTTAAGTAAAGGAATTAAAAAAGAAAGAAAGAAAGAAATTAACACAGAGCTGTCTGTGTTTCTTTTCTTTCTTTCTTTCTTTCTTTCTTTCTTTCTTTCTTTCTTTCTTTCTTTCTTTCTTTCTTTCTTTCTTTCTTTCTTTCTTTCTTTCTTTCTTTCTTTCTTTCTTTCTTTCTTTCTTTCTTTCTTTCTTTCTTTCTTTCTTTCTTTCTTTCTTTCTTTCTTTTTTTTTTGTGGTTTTTGGGTCACACCCGGCAGTGCTCAGGGGTTACTCCTGGCTCCATGCTCAGAAATTGCTCCCGTCAGGCACTGGGGATCATATGGGATGCCGGGATTCGAAAGGATGACCTTCTGCATGAAAGGCAAACGCCTTACCTCCATGCTATCTCTCCAGCCCCTGTCTGTGTTTCTTGAATACCTGAAGGTCTCTTCAGAGGCCTAAGGAGCGCACCCCCAAAACAACTGCATTTTGAAGCTGCCCAGTGAGTAAACTCTGGCTGTGGGGGTCGCCATCCAATAAGCTGAGCTCTCTAGCCTGTGGAGGCTCTACCCTGCTGTGCCTTTGATTACTCTGAGGACTTCAAGGAAAATTTCTCCTGTGCCTGTCTGTGTTTCTCAAATACTTGAAGGTCTCCTCAGAGGCCTAGGGAGTGCACCCCCAAAAAACTGTCAACTAGAGGAAGCAAAAGAGCACGGCCGCTCCTCTTCACTTCATGGCCGCGCACTCTTTCTAACCAATAAACCCCACAACACACAGGAAAAACCACACTACAAGCGTGACAATGGGGAAACCTCACAGGCAAACACCATGCACAGAGAATGAAGATGAAAGCTCGGATGACCTAATAAATTCCAACCACCTGATTAACCTCTTGGATAAGGAACTTAAAATAGCAATATGGAAGATGTTTGTAGAACTCAAAGAAAGCATAGATCGATCTGAACAGAACACAAAGACAGAAATCAGAAAACTCCAAACTGAAATAACAGATCTGAAAAACACGGTAGCTCAACTGAAAACCTCAATGATGGCCTCGCTAGCAGGGTAACAGCAGCTGAGGAGAGGATCGGCATACTGGAAGATGTGATGCAGAAAAACTCAACACAGCAGAAGAAATTGGAAAACAACCTTAAGACAAACGAACAAGCAATGGAAAAAGTACTCAAGGAATGTGAACAGATGAAAATACAAGTCTTTGATTAACTCAACAGAAACAACATAAGAATCATTGGAGTCCCAGAGACCCAGGTAGGAGATCTCCAGGAAGAATCAACTGTCAAAGACATCATCAAAGAGATACTCCCAGAGTTAAAGGCTACATGCAATCAAATCCTGCATGCCCAAAAAGTACCAGCTAAAAGAGACCCAAAGAAAAACACCCCAAGACACATCCTCCTTACAACGACAAATCCCACAAATAGAGATAGAATACTGAAAGCAGCAAGATCAAAAAGGGAAATTACATTCAAAGGAGCATACTAAGACTTACAGCAGACATGTCACAAGAAACTCTAAAGGCCAGAAGACAGTGGTGGGATATTGTGAAAAGACTGAATGAAATGGAATGCCTCACCGAGAATACTGTACCCAGCCCAACTCACGTTCAGGTTTGAAGAAAGAATACATAGCTTTATGGATAAACAACAGCTCAGAAACTTCACAGATGAAAAAACAGACTTAAAGGAAAGACTGACAGGTCTACTCTAAGACAAGAGAGACCAACAAACACAGCAAACTTATCTACAAAGATGACATTAAATCCTATGACAATCATCTCCCTCAATGTCAATGGACTAAATTCACCAATTAAAAGACACAGAGTGGCAAAATGGGTCAAAAAGATGAATCCAACCTTCTGCTCCCTACAAGAAACACATCTGAATAGTCAGAACAAACATAGACTTAAAATCAAAGGCTGGAGGAAAATCATCCAAGCAAACAACACCGTCAAAAGAGCTGGGGTGGCCATATTAATATCTGATGACACCAACTTTATACTCAGAAAAGTGGTAAGGGACAAAGATGGACACTATGTACTAATCAAGGGATATGTGCAACAAGAAGAAATCAAACTATTAAACATATATGCACCCAATGAGAGACCAGCAAATTATCTAATACAGTTACTGACAAATCTGAAAGAAGAAATCAATAATAACACAATAATTGTGGGAGACCTCAACACGGCCCTATCAACACTTGATAGGTCAACCAGACTGAAACCCAACAAAAACATAGTAACCCTGAAAAGAGTAATGGAAGAAAGAGGACTAGTAGATATATATAGGACACTCCATCCCAAAAAACCTGGATACACATTCTTCTCCAATGTACATGGGTCATTCTCCAGGATAGACTACATGCTGACACATAAAACATACCTCCATAAAATCAAGAGGATAGAAATCTTGCAGGCTACCTTTGCTGACCACAAAGCTCTGAAATTAGATGTGAACTACAAAGGCACACAGAAGAAAAACTTTAACAATTGGAAATTAAACAGCCTGTTACTGAACAACCAGTGGGTCCGAGATGAAAGCAAAGAAGAAATCAAAACTTTCCTGGAAACAAATGATAATGAAGAAACAAACTGCCAGAATCTATGGGACACAGCAAAAGCGGTCCTGAGAGGAAAATTTATAGCTCCACAAGAACACATCAGGAAGGAAGAAGGGGCATACCTGAATAACTTAATGACACAGCTCAAAAAATTAGAAAATGACTAACAAAAGGAAACAAAAATAGGGAGACAGAAGGAAATAACAGAGCTGAAAGTAAAATCAGTGAAGTGGAAAACCAAAAAAACAATCCGAAAGATCAACAAAAGCAGAAGTTGGTTCTTTGAAAAAAATAAGATTGATAGCCCATTGGCAAAACTCACAAAGAGAGAGAAATCTGATAACCTGTATTAGAAATGAAAAGGGGAAGATCATGACAGATATTGCAGAGATCCAAAGGGTAATCAGAGACTACTTTCAGAAACTTTATGCTACTAAATATGAGAACCTAGTAGAAATGGGTAAATTCTTGGACACTTATAACCTTCCACAGTTAAGTAAGGAGGATGTAGCATATCTAAACACCCCCATCACTACTGAGGAAATTGAAGCTGCAATCAAACATCTGCCCAAAAAGAAAAGCCCAGGCTCAGATGGATTTACTAATGAATTTTTTCAAATCTTTCAAGAGTAGCTACTACCAATCCTAGCCATGCTCTTCCATGAAATTGAAAAAACGGGAACACTCCCAAACAGCTTTTATGAAGCCAACATCACCTTGATACCAAAACCAGACAGAGATGCTGCCAAAAAAGAAAATTACAGACCAATATCCCTGATGAATGCTGATGCAAAGATCTTCAACAAAATCCTGGCAAATAGGATCCAATGCATCATCAAGAAGATCATACACTATGACCAAGTAGGTTTCATCCCAGGAATGCAAGGATGGTTTAACATCCGTAAATCTATCAACATCATACACAACATCAACAACAAGAAAAATAAAAATCACATGATCATATCAATAGATAGACACAGAGAAAGCATTTGATAAGGTCCAACACCCGTTCTTCATCAAAACTCTCAGCAAGATGAGAATGGAAGGAACCTTTCTCAATCTAGTTGAAGCCATCTACCACAAGCCAATGGCAAATATTATCCTCAATGGAGAAAAAACTAAAAGCCTTTCCTCTAAATTCTGGTACAAGACAAGGCTGTCCGCTCTCACCACTCCTCTTCAACATAGTACTGGAAGTGCTTGCTATAGCAATCAGACAAGAAAAAGATATCAAGGGAATCCATATAGGAAAGTAAGAAGTCAAGCTCTCATTGTTTGCAGATGACATGATACTCTACTTAGAAAACCTAAAGACTCTACAAAAAACTTCTAGAAACAATACTCATATAGCAAGGTGGCAGGCTACAGAATCAACACACAGAAATCAATGGCCTTTTTATAGCCCAATATTGATAGGGAAGAGAAGTAAGTCAAGAAGGCAATCCCATTCACATTAGTGTCACAAAAACTCAAATATCTTGGAGTCAACTTAGTCAACTTGACCAAAGACGTGAAGGATCTATACAAAGAAAACTATAAAGCCCTGCTCCAAGAAATAAGAGAGGACACACGGAAATGGAAACACATACCCTGCTCATGGATTGGCAGGATTAACATCATTAAAATGGCAATACTCCCCAACGCATTATACAGATTTAATGCAATCCCCTTAAAAGTATCCATGATATTCTTCAAAGAAGTGGATCAGGATCAAACACTTATGAAGTTCATCTGGAACAATAAACACCCTCGAATAGCTAAAGCACTCCTAGGGAAAAGGAAAATGGGAGGCATTACTTTCCCCAACTTTAAACTGTACTACAAAGCAATAGTTATCAAAACAGCATGGTATTGGAATAAAGACAGACCCTCAGATCAGTGGAATAGGCTTGAGTTCTCAGACAATGTTCCCCAGACATACAATTACCTAATTTTTGACAAAGGAGCAAGAAATCCTAAGTGGAGCAGAGAAAACCTCAACAAGTGGTGCTGGCAGAACTGGTTAGCCACTTGCAAAAAAACAAGCTTAGATTTTCAGTTAACATCATGTACGAAGGTAAAATCCAAATGGATTAAAGACCTTGATATCGGACCTGATACCATAAGGTATATAGAACAACACGTCGGTAATACATACCATGACATTGAGACTAAAGGCATCTTCAAGGAGGAAACTGCACTTTCCACACAAGTGGAAGCATAGATCAATAGATGGAAATACATTAAGCTGAGAAGCTTCTGCACCTCAAAAGAAATAGTGCCCAGTATACAAGAGCCATCCACCAAGTGGGAGAAACTATTCACCCAATACCCACTAGATAAGGGGCTAATATCCAAAATATACAGGGCACTGACAGAACTTTACAAGAAAAAAACATCTAATCCCATCAAAAATGGGGAGAAGAAATGAACAGACGCTTTGATAAAAAAGAAATACAAATGGCCAAAAGGCACATGAAAAAATGCTTCTTGTCACTAATCATTAGGGAGATGCAAATCAAAACAAGATGAGATACCATCTCACACCACAGAGATTGGCACACATCACAAAGAATGAGAACAATCAGTGCTGGTGGGGATGTGGAGAGAGAGGAACTCTTATCCACTACTGGTGGGAATGCCGTCTAGTCCAACCTCTATGGAAAGCGGTATGGAGATTCCTCCAAAATCTGGATATTGAGCTCCCATTCGACCCAGCTATTCCACTCCTAGGGATATACCCTAAGAACACAAGAATACAATGCAAAAGCCCCTTCCTCACACCTATATTTATTGCAGCACAATTCACAATAGCCAGGCTCTGGAAACAACCAAGATGCTCTTCAACAGACCAATGGCTAAAGAAACTGTGGTATATATAAACAATGGAATATTATGCAGCCATCAGGAGAGATGAAGTCATAAAATTTTCCTATACATGGATGTACACGGAATCTATCATGCTGAGTGAAATAAGTCAGAGGGAGAGAGAGACACAGAATAGTCTCACTCATCTATGGGTTTTAAGAAAAATAAAAGTCATTTTTGTAACAATCCTCAGAGACAATGAGAGGAGGGCTAGAACTTCCAGCTCACTTTATGAAGCTCATCTCAAAGAGTGGTGAGTGCAGTTATAGAAATAACTACACAGAGAACTACCATAAGGGACTACATGTGGGGGTGGGGTGGGATGGAGGGAGATTTGGGACATTGGTGGTGGGAATGTTGCACTGGTGAAGGGGGTGTTCTTTACATGACTGAAACCTAATCACAATAGTATATGTAATCAAGATGTTTAAATAAAGAAAAAAAAAGATAAAAAAGTAAGAAATTAACACAGAGACACAAATTTTCTTACTGCTTATTGAAGAAATACGGCTGTGATCCCAGTCTTTGAGCAAGAGCTTGAAAGCACTGATCCACATCTTCTAGAACCTAGTTAGGCAATATAGACCAAAGGAGGGGAAAATATCATCAGAATAATAAAATATGTCGAAAACTCACTTTGTATCAAGATTTTAACAAAATATAAACTTTGGGGCCTTTTACTAAAGCAGAAATTCTACATATACTCTCCATTTATTTATCTATGCATCTACAGTGTGTGTGTATATATGTATACATATACATATATATTTATGCTATATAAAAATGATGAAAGAGCATTTAAAAGAAATTTCCCTAAATTCAACTATATTGGGACCAAAGAGATAGTACCGTAGATAAGGCACACAAGTGGTTGACATGAATTCAATCCCTAGTAGCCCATATGGTTCCCTGAGCCTGCCAGGAGTAATCCCTGAGCACAGAGCCAGGAATATGCCCTAAGCTCTGCCAAATGTAGCCCCCAAAATAATAAAAGAAAAAATTTAATAATAAAAATAAATTCAACTATATTCAAGTTACTTAAGTATCACTGAAGAAATGTTAAGGGCTTAAGATACAGTCCAATGATTTGAGCACATGCTTTGCAAGAGAGATGCCCAAGTTTAATCCAAGAGTACATGGTTCCCAAACAGAGAGCCAAGAGTAGGTGCCAGCACTGCAGAGTGTGGCCCAGCAAACAAAAAATGATTTTTCTGAAACCTTTATACTCCTATAAAAATGTTTCCCTGAATTCATATCATTATATAGATCTGTATGCATGTATACATGTCTAGATGCATATATGTAAAATATATAGTCTGTTTCATAAAAATGACACTGCTGACTATTCAAGAGTGAAAGCATTCAAGTTATTTTCCCACTAGTAGAGACGGATCATATTTATTTCGGCCCAATTCTCTTCTCCAATTCCCCTTGTGGCCAACAGCAACATCAATAGAAGTCTAGCCAGGATAGGTAGAGCCTGGGAAAACATTTAGAAGTTAATAAATCTTAAAGCCCTGACCTTGACAAGACATAAATGTTTTTTGGTTTTTTGGTTTTGGGGCCACACCCGGCATTGCTCACTGTCTGCTCAGAAATAGCTCCTGGCAGGCCCGGGGGACCATATGGGACACCGGGATTCGAACCAACCACCTTTGGTCCTGGATCGGCTGCTTGCAAGGCAAAAGCCGCTGTGCTATTTCTCCGGGCCCGGACATAAATGTTTTTAATTTTGATACTCCAGTAAGTTTGAAAACAAAGAAAAATAGATGTATTAAGCACTACATTTAACAAGGATTATTTTTTAAGTCCTGGTGTAGCAGATCTATATTTATTGGCATAAAAGATGCTCACAAAGTATGTGGAATGGGGTAAAAAAAAAAACAGGTTATAGAATGGCAAATATAATGATTTCATTTAAAAAATAAAAACATGCTAAAAGACATCTAAAATAATGTCCTCCAAACTTTGTATAGTAACAATTCCTAGGTAGTACAACTTAAGCCCATTTTTAAGAGCTTGCCAGAAAGTTCTGGAAGGGGAGTGCAGCTATTCTATACATTTGACTTAGAAGGATGATCTTCCTACAAGCTGGAGCAATAGAGTACAGCAGGTACTTGCCTTGCACACAGACCATCTGGAGTGCAGAGCCAGGAGTGAATCATAAGTACCAGCAGGCGTGGCCCAAAAGCCAAAAAAATAACCAACAACTAAATAAATGGTCTGTCTCCTTTCAGGAAAGTCATCCTCTTTAGAGTGTAAGAAGATCGGAAGGCAAGAAAGACATGGGAATCAACCCTGACTATAGATGGAGAGCAGATGTCATGGCCACATTATCCTCATATCCTTTTTTTTTTTTTCAAACTGCCCTGTAAATATATCGTTTATTTTATAATTAGTATGAGTGATCTGTAGAAAACAAAAGTACTTTGTGTTAGAGAAATTAAGAAACAGTTGCTTTCGTTATTAAAGATTTCTCAGTCTCCCAAAATAAATTCCTTTATCCTTTAAAACAGAAAGGTGTGTCAACTTTAGTCTGAACTGACCTGGTCCAGAGTCTTGTTACCCCAGCCAATAGCTTTCATCTTACGTTTAACTTCCCATCGTTTTTGATAGGCCAAAATATGATTCAGAGGCCAAGGATAAGGAGATCCATATCTAGCATGAGTTATCTAAAGAAAAAAGGTTTTGTTAAAATATAATTCTAATCAAAATAAAGACGGCTTTAAATAAAAAGAATTCTAAGAAAAATATATTTTCAAAGAACATGAATACAGCAATGGGAGGAGAAAAAAACAAAGCTTGCAATTTAAAAAATTAAAATTTTAAACCATTCCCTTTAAAAATATATAAACGTTATGTACTTTGCAACCAGTTATATCAAACAATGACACATAGCTTCCCTAAAATGTATGTGCAAGCAAAATTAAAGTAAGTGAAAAACTATATCACTAATGGTATAAACCACGATGTTTCATTTATGAGCAGGGACTTACGATTCTGAGCAAAAGTGTTTTCTCATTAAATTTTAATTAAGATAAATGTTACTGAACCACTCACCTCCCCTACTGTAGCTTCATCACACCACTGAAGATACAACTAGGAACAAAGGAACAGTCACTAAACTTTAGAATACCAAGAAGAAAATGGATAAAGAAAGTTATCTCTTCCCATAATAATTTTTATAGGCATCCATTATAATACCTATGTGAGAGTTGGGCTTTTTCCCCTTGGCTAAAGTTAATACACAGAATCATAAAATTTAATGTAGTACTTTATAAAAATAGTTCTTATTGTACAGATATTATTAAAGGGAAATAACAAGTAGATAAAAATCATTCCTGTTTATAAAAAAAGAAACTAGAAATAAAAATATTGGACAACTTGTTCAAAGATAATAATCAAATTCATGTAATAATCCTAGTCCCAGTTTGCTTAATTATTTTCTAATTTCTCTAACTATAAAATAACTCATAAGGAATAGTATCATTTGAGAATAAAGCCCTATTATATATTAAATATTAGATATAATATATTATACCTCAGCAGTCAACAGCATATTGTTGACTAATTCCATGTAGGCTTTCATTTCTGCTTTTTGGACTTCATCCAGCCCATCACTAAGAGAATGGCCCTAGAGAAAATTAAAAAAATTTAAGTGTACCACATTAAAAATATAAAAACTTTCAGTTATCTTCTACCAAGTAATATAACATTACTTGGTAATATAACATTACTACATATGTTCAATGGATTAATCTCCAAAATATCTTCTAATACAAATTATTTTATTTTCAATAATAAATAATACTTAGCCACCATTATAAAATATAAATAAGTAGTTTCTTTCACTATAAAAATATCTCTGTTCTCTTTTGATTTTAGGTCACATCTGCTGGTGCTTAGGGACTACTCCCAGATCTGGACTAGGAGTCTGCTCCAAGCAGTGCTCAGGAAACCAGGCAGTGCTAGGGACTAAACTCGAACCCCTGACATGCCAAGCATGTGCTCAGCACATTGAACTATCTCTGGTTCAAAAAACTGTATCTTGCAATTAAAAAAAATTATATTACTATCTTATCAAAAAAGAAACCATAATAGCCAGTAAACTTTGTTTAGTAACATAAAATAAATGCTAGAAATTAAGATATTGTAACTTATAATGTGGTTAAATATGAAAAATGTGAGTAAAAGTGTACTGAAGTAGATACGAACAGATATCCTATAATACTGCAATGTCATTCCTAGGAATTAAATTTATCCTAAGAAGATAGTCTGATAAGTGTAAAAAAAAAAAAAGTATGTACAACATTATTTATCCTTTATCCTTACACTAAATAATATGAAAAAATAGTAACAACTTAAATAGTTCATCAATAATGACTCAGTAAAACTATTGTTATATACATGTGTATAACAATGCAGTATAATAATCTTGAAGGGTTATTGTTTTATCTGGGGATCACACCTGGTAGTGTTCAGGAGTTACTCCTGGCTCTGCACTCAGAGAGCATTCCTGACACTGCTCTGGGAGCCATATGGGGTGTCAAGGATCAAACAAAGGTTGGACCTGTGTAAGGCAAACATCCTACCTGCCTTACTATTGCTTCCACCCAGCAGGGGACCTCAAACTTTTTAAACAGGGGGCCAGTTCACTGTCCCTCAGACCATTGGAGGGTCTGACTACAGTAAAAACAAAACATATGAACGAATTCTTATGCACACTGCATATATCTTATTTTGCAATGAAGAAACAAAACAGATACAAATATAATATGTGGCCTGTGGGCCATAGTTTGAGGACCACTGCATGGCTTATTTTTATGTTTAGCTAGTATTAACATGGAAGAATTTCCAAATACTCTGATGATTTTAAAAGGCAGGTTACAAAATAACAAAACTTATTTTGGACATGTTGTTTAGGCTCTGAGAAATTTCTGGAAGTTTCTCAAAAGGTTCACAGATTTTTATCCCTTGAGAACTAATGAAAAGAATACTAATTTAAATGGATAAACTGAGACACTCAACTTCTGAACATTCTATATTCCTTTTCCCAAAAGTTAATCTTTTTGTTTTTGTTTTTTGGCCACACCCAGCGGCACTCAGGGGTTAATCTTGGCTCTGAGCTCAGAAATCACTCCTGGCAAGCTTAGGGGACCATGAGGGATGCTGCGGATCAAACCCAGGTCTGTCCCAGGTCACCTTGTGCAAGGCAAACATCCGACCACTGACTATAGCTCCAGCCCCAATCTAATAGTTCTTAACAACTTAATAGTTTTCTTTTAAGGCCAGCTTCTCATATGCATAAGCTACAAAATTATCTACCATTTTGTAAAGGTTTTCTTTTACTCTTTTTCCTACTAATACACACATTAGGGAAGAGGATATGACTTACATTTTAGAAATATTTATCTAGTAGTTTGTATCAGCATTTTATAAAGCTATGTAAAATCAATTTAAATGTTAAAATATTAAAAGAATGATAAATGACTTATTTAAGAATAACTGTGATCAAATGTATTTAATATTTTTTTTATTACCTTTGCTTTAACAAATTGGACTATTGGGCCAAGTTCCGATACTACTTGATTTCCTACATGAATAAAAGGTACTTTACCTGTTGAGAAAAAAAAATTTATACATATATGTAAATATAATATATATGTAAATATATATACACACATACACGTATATGAAACACTCAGTAAATTAAGGCTTGTTCTAATCACAGAAAACACAAACTGAAATATGTATTAATACAAAGTTTCATAAAACTAAGTCTTGAAAAGTATAGTCATGCATGTTAAATTCTATAAAAATGCTTAAACACCTACTACAAACAAAAATGAAAAAAGTTCAAGGAGTTCGTTCTGAAGATATCACTTGACTTGAATGGAGAAACATCACATTCTTTTCAGAACTAATACTAATAAATCATTATCCACTGGTATATTTAAATTATTCCCAACCAAAAGCAAACATTGGTTCATAAGCACTGATATATTTCAAAAAAGTGCACTAGGACCTTCCTGCAGAGTAAAATTAATAGATGTACATTTAAAACTACATTAAGAAGCCTCTTTTATATCTTCTAATTTCAAATCTCAGATATCTTTTTTTTTTGTTTTTTTTTTGGTTTTTGGGCCACACCGGCAGTGCTCAGGGGTTACTCCTGGCTGTCTGCTCAGAAATAGCTCCTGGTAGGCACAGGGGACCATATGGGACACAGGATTCGAACCAACCACCCTTGGTCCTGGATCAGCTGCTTGCAAGGGAAACACCGCTGTGCTATCTCTCTGGGCCCTCAGATACCTATTAAGGTAAATTTTAATCATGAAAGCTCGTTAATAAATGTCTTTGACTCGACAATATTAGGAATTAAGATATTACCAATCTTTGAAGGTATGCTATTTTATAAATTGTAATACCAGGTACGTTCCCAACACGTTAGAAAAAAAGAACAAGTAATATATTTACAAAATCTGGCTTCTCCAAATAAACACCATGTTAAAAATCTAGTATTTCATTCTTATAAGTACTGTGATTTAATTAAATTAGCAAGTGATGTTAAGAACAAAATAACCTTCATATAGCAATGAAGTCCTCTCCAAAAGCTAGAGATAGAACTCACTATCAGACCTAGTTCAAAGAGTTCATACTAATATCAGGCTTCTTCCTGGTCCTTTTCAATATTCCTCTGGCTC
The DNA here is from genome assembly GCF_024139225.1 of Suncus etruscus. Taxonomy (NCBI): domain Eukaryota; kingdom Metazoa; phylum Chordata; class Mammalia; order Eulipotyphla; family Soricidae; genus Suncus; species Suncus etruscus. The sequence continues at coordinate 90,114,366 of NC_064852.1, forward strand.
AGTCAGCTAGAGAGTAATGGATGAGGTGCATAGCACCAACAAAAGCTTCATCGCATCCATAGGACTACATGCGTCACAAAAAAAGGCAGGCATTTGGTACCCAAAAACTCAATAGATAAGGCATTTCCATGTTACCAATATAAAATACTGAATTCTAATTCTGCCTTCTTTTCTCTGCTTTTTAAAGCTTGGTAAAAAAAAAAGAATTTATTTTCTACATATGTATTAGGTAATGTGAGATAAAAATCTTTCTCGTAATAAAATTTTTTGTAACTACTATATTGTTTAAAATAGTACAGATTCACTGTGTAAAAATAAAACAAAAAATATCGTGATGAGGGCCTAGATCAAAGGTTATTTGGGGATGTGGCATTTTAAAAATTTATTTATCATTTTTAATAACTAGTCAGTGTTCTTGGAAGAGTTTAGTTTTTTCCTTAAAAATACTTCGATCGTTGTAGGTTATGAAGCAGTGAAGCAGTATTACCAACTGTGTAATAAAATCTCTAAATAAAAAGAAATGAATGCAACAAATTAGAAGTGAATAATTCTGTCACTACACTTACTTAAAGTGGAGCTAATACTATATCCTCATTAAATTAGGTGTCAGGCAAAAGCATAGGAAGACAGTTCCTGAGGGTCTGATCTTCCATCTTAGGCAGTATAATAGTTTTTAAAACTTTAAGGGAAGCAAGGTGTTGCCAAGCAGTTTCAAAGAATATCATAAAAAGAAAGAAATCTATACATGACATATAAGTCAACAATCTCATATTACTGATAAAGTAACTAAGGTTCAAAAAATATAATTTTTCAAAGAAAAATTAAACTTAAAATCTCTGAAATCTGTCAAGCATGTTGACACTTTAAAAAGCTATACCAAGATCAAGTAAATAAAACACATTTTGTCCGATTACCTCAAATCATATGGAGAGAATAATAACAGATATGATTAAATCTAAACACCTTAATAGAAAACATCAGTTTATATACCTATAAGGCTCTTCCTATAAATATATGTATGTAATGTAATCTCAAGATTTATTTGCCTTTCATATGAAAATTTCATAAGATAATTAGCTATGTAGGTGATATTAAGCACATTAACACAGTAATTTAGGAAACAAGCAGATAAACTATGTATTTCTATCACTGCCAAAAATATGATCTTTAATATTATATTATCTCTTGTATGTATACCTATACTCCGCATAACATAGGCAAATACAAACAGAATGCAATATAATTAATTTCATTAGAATTCAGCAAAATTATAAAAAAACTGATACATAAATTTAAGATCAAATGTGCCAATAAGTGACTTTTAATAATTTAAAATGACTTCATAACTCTAGAAATTGTTCTATTTTAAATGTACACTGACAAACCTGTAAATTCAAATTTATTCAATATAGAAGAGGATATCTTCACTGATCTTGATTTTTTTTTTAATTTTTATTTTGATCATAGTGGTTTACATAGTGTTGACAATAATATTTTAGGTACATATTTACATAAAATCAGGGGGGATTCCCATCACCAAATTGTCCTCCCTACACCTCCGTTTCTGTCCTACCTCCCATTTCCTCTTCCCTAGAATATGTGGTCCCCTCTGTATCTAACCCACACCTTAGTAGTCTTGCACCTGTTTGGTCTTGATGCCTCCCTTAGTTCCCCCTCTAACTGGAGGCAGGACTAGCTAGTTCCAGTTGCGTGGTTTTGTTTGAAAACGAGAAAAGTAATACTGGGGTAAGGGTCTAATACACCGAAACTGGGCGGAATCCTTCTAGAGGCTCTCATCATCGAATTGAGAGATGGAGAAAAAGAAGGTGAAACACTCCACCAGTACCAAAAGAAGTGTCAAATATCCAGTGAGGGCTCGAGTTATATCGATAAGCACCACAAAAAAAAAACAGGCAAACAAACAAACAAAAAAAGCAAAACAAACAAAAAACAAACAAAAACAAACAAACAAAAAAACACGCCATGGTCTTGAAATGAGAAACATGGCATAGCACATAACGAAAGAAAAGAAAGGAAGAGAAAATATAAGTATGATTGGGGACAATTTCAATACTCACTCCCAAACAGAGAAATCGATCAAAATAGATAGGTAAATAAAAATAATAATAACAATAATAAATGGAGGTAAAAAAATATATATAGATAATAACCAAGGTTTTGTGCTTTTTGTATTTTTGTTTTTTCCCTCCTGCCCTGGATCTTGATTTTTTTTCACCCCTTGGCCACATTCAGCGACACTCAGGTTACTTACTCTTGGTTTTGCACTCAGAAGTTGCTCAGGAACCATATAGGATGCTGGGGATCAAACCTCTACAAGGCCACATGCAAGGCAAAAAAACCTACCCACTGTGCTATCTCACTTTGGCCCCCTGATTTTGACTATTTTTTACCCCTTAAGAAATTTAAATGAGGCGCCAGAGAGATAGCATGGAGGGGGGGCATTTCCTTGCATGCAGAAGGAAAGTGGTTCGAATCCCAGCATCCCATATGGTCCCCTGAGCCTGCCAGGAGCGATTTCTGAGCACAGAGCCAGGGGTAACCCCAGAGTGCTGCTGGGTGGGACCTAAAAATCAAAAAAAGGAAAAGAAACAAAAGAAACAAAAAAAAAAAAAGAAATTTAAATGAAAAAATACTTAACACATTACTATTATCATCCCAATAAAGAGAGAGAAATGTCTGCATTTAGCTCAATGACACACTTAGTGTGTCACAACAGACTCATTCATAAAAGAGTGATTCTAGGGTTAGAGTAATAGTACATTGGGTATGGGTAGGCACTAGCCTGGGATGCGGTCAACCCAGTTCAATCCTCATCATCCCATATGGTCCCCCAAGCCTGCCAGTTGTAATTTCTAAGCAGAGAGCCAGGTGTAACCCCTGAGTTCCACTAGATGTGGCTCAAACTCTCCCCCGCCTCAAGGAGTGATTCTGTATACTGTTATAGCTCCAGCAAAACCATAATCCTAATAATCCATCCCAATCCTACTTAGCACTTTTATCAGACTTATGGCATTGTACTTTTGTATTAAAATTATTGGAGTATTAAAAAAATTATTGGAGTATCTATTGAAACTGTATTCTAACCTGCTACCATATAAAACACAGAAAAAACAATGATGGGGGAAAAATCAGAAGGGCTAAAAATTTCACTTAAAGTATCTTAAACATCTGGGCCAGAGAGATAGCACAGTGGTAGGGTGTTTGCCTTGCACACAGCGGATCCAGGATAGATGGTGGTTCGAATCCCAGCATCCCATATGGTCCACCGTGCCTGCCAGGAGCGATTTCTGAGCACAGAGCCAGTAGTAACCCCTCAGCGCCGCCCGGTATGACCCAAAACAAAAACAAACAAAAAAATTAAATATCTTAAAAATCTGTCAAAATTTCATTTTTGGGGGGTGGGGGGTTACATCTGGTTGCACTCAGGGGTTACTCCTTACTCTGCACTCAGAAATCACTCCTGGCAGGTTCAGGGAACCATATAGTATGTCAAGATTCAAACCAACATCTGTCCTAGTCAGCTGCGTGCAAGGCAAATGCTCTATCGCTGTGCTATCTCTCTAGCCCCCTAAAATCTGTCAAAATTTCTAAGAAAGAATTAGAAACCAAATACATTTAGAGATGATATCAACAACTTTTGCTTCCATAAATGTCCTTTTTGTCTACATATAAGAGATAATTTAGATAATGATTCATTAATATTATGTTTTCTGAGTAGCCATATATGACAAAAGAAATGAAAGATCATATTTGCTTAATATTTAATTAAATTATTTTTTATAATAGATTAAGTGACAAGGTTATAAATATTCAAGTTTCCAGTATTGATGCACAAAAGTCAAACCATAGTCCTGTCACCTCATTAAATTATGTGAATCTATGATCTTTCCCTTTCTTTCACCCTGCCCTCATTTTCTGTTAGCTGTAGTGTTGGTGCATACTAAAGAAGGTAATAATATGCAACATTTACTATTTAAAACAATACCTTTAATATTCTAGAAACCATCACAGATCAGATTTAAGTAGTCATCTCTCCACCAAAGTCACCAAAGTTTGCGACTGTACTTTACAAAACCATCAGAAAAATTTAAGTGGTAGCCCCCACTCTCCTTTAAAAAAAAAACATTTTTAAATATAGGTACAAAAGAGACCAACAGCGCTATTTCATCAGCACAATAACTAAGGGGGGAAGCACTTACCTGATGGCGACATGTATTCAGCATTTGCCCTACAAACCACTTTGACAGGCAGATTACACATTTGTAAAAAGGCCTGTAAATCAAGAAAAATACACTAAGTCTAGTATATATACATTAAAGTATTTTTATTTTGAATATAACTTTTTACTCTTTTCTAAACTCAAACATCAAAACCCTTGGAAAAGAATAAATCAATTTAAGATGAAAAGTTAGTCATTTCATTACTAAAAATCAGTATGATTTAGACAGCAATAAATGAAGTTCAAAACATTTATATATTGTTATAGAGGAAAGTTAATTATCCACTAATTTTATAGGATAATATTACTATAATATCACTTTGATTTTCCTTATCAGATGACTAAAATCCAAATTTGTTTATTTTATATTTGTTTATTCTATTGCCTTTTACAAGAAAGATCATTTTGTCTGAAAGGGAAATGTCCAAAATGTTATTTCAAATAAATGTTCTGAAAATGTTGGGAATGTTAATTGGTGCAGTTACTATAAAAAACAGACACATGTTATTACTAGAAATAACACTTTTTCCAGTTACTCCACTTCTGGGTTTTTCTCTAAAAATATAAAAACACTAACTCAAAAACAGTACTACTTACAATAACAAGACAGGAAACAAATTAAGCTTAATATATTGTGATAAAAATACATCTAACATCTACACAATGAACTACTTGCTCAGCTATAAAATAAAGAATTAAATCTTGCCATTTGCAAGTGTGAATATCCATTGAAGATATTAAGATATTAAATTAAGTGAAATAAATCAAATGAGGAAAGTCAAATATCATACTATTTCATTCACACATACACTATAAGACACATTGAACAAACAAAATAAAAACAAACTCCAGGAAAACAGATTGACAGATTGGTGGCTCACTGTTCCCCAGGGAAGGGACTGGGGAAAGGAGTTGAACTAGCTAAAGGAAGTTGATTACATGATAATGGACAGAAGAATTGTGATTTGCAGTATCTATATTTCCTCAGTTCTATAAAGTTCTAGAAATCAGTCTTAAGACTATTGTAGTACTAATAGTCTACTGTGATTTCTATCTTGTCTACAAAACTCAATTTATATAAAAGGACATCAACTCTTCTTCAGACTTGTTTACCCAGGACCAGAGAGATTCTGGGGTTAAGGCACATGCCTTGCATCTAGCCAACCCCATTTCATTCCCAGACACCATATGGGTCATACCCCTCCTCCATTATTAATGGGTATACCCCTAGAATACCCCCAAGCATTGCAGTAGTAACCCAAAATAACCCCCAGCGTCTTCACAGAGCCTCAGCAGCACTACACTTACAGGCCCCCAGACTAGACCAGTTGTCGGAGAATTCGAGAATTACCAAGAAAAAAATCACAAATCCTGCTCCTCACACCTCTCACTACTAACTCACCAGCACAACTTGGGAGACCAGTACCTGCCTCCAAAGTAAATGACACCACAAACTCCAGCTTTCTTGGAATGCTTCTAAATTTAGCCATGGTCTGATGCCACTCTACTTATAACTCTGATTCCTGCTTTCAGCTCCTCAAATGCAACTTTTTTTTTTTACTTATTTAATAAGTGATTATTTTACTTATTTAATTAAAAGATAACAGTAAATTTTCATGCTTAAACATTTAATTTACCACAGATCTCAACAGATAACAAAACTTTGGTTAGCTAAAAATGTTACAGCACTTACTAAAATTATTTAATCCCTGATGCAAAAAACAGTATTGAATTAATCTTTAGCTCATAAAGTCAAATTCATAAACTTGCTATTTTTGCCCAAATACTAAAAATACAAAGCAAAAACATTACTATAGCTTCTCAAATATATAAAACCTTTAAAATCTAACTAGACCTTTGATTCAAAGAAAAATATCTCCAAGAGGTTTGAGAATCGTACTTTCTCCTTGACTTCCATCTTTAATCTCTTGTCAGCAACCTCAAATGTTTTTCATAGGAATGAGAGGGTTTAACCTACATCCAGCATGCTCAGAGATGACTCCGAGTGATGCTCAGGGATCACTTCGGGTGATACTCAGGGATCATGCCTGGTGGTGCCTGTGGAGACCACATGTGATGAAATCCAAATTGTGTGCAAGGCAAGTGCTGAAAGACCTGTACTATCTCTCTAAACCCAACCCAAATACTTTTAAATAAGCACGCATGATTTGTCAAACTAATGAAACACTTTTATTTTTATTTTTGGAATAACAACAGTTTGATTCTTACATAGTGCCAAAAAAAATTTCAGTTCCAATTATAATGAACATAAACAAGCTTGCTTACCATTCCTTAATTTAATATTGTATTCCAAATTAATGTGACTAGCAACATAAAATAATATGAAGCAAAGATTAAAATAATAAAAATGATCTCTGTACTGTACCAAATGTCTAATAGTCACCTTATTATTAAAGTCAATTTTCTTTCTTTTTTTTTTTTTTTTTTTTTTTTTTTATTTTGGGCCAACCCGGTGACACTCAGGGGTTACTCCTGGCTATGCATTCAGAAATCACTCCTGGCATGGAGGACCATTTGGGGCACTGGGGGATCGAACCTCAGTCCATCCTGGGTCAGCCACATGTAAGGCAAACGCCCTACTGCTGTGTCATCGCTCCAGCCCCTAAAGTCACTTTTAAATTGACTAAAGTTGAGCAAAATCTTAAATGATGGCTCAGCAAGAGGGCCCAAGTTTGATCTCTACTGCTGACCACATGCACCGAGCACATTTCAAGCATACATTCCAGGCATCTGCTATAAAGTATCCCAGTGACTCAACTGAGTATGCCACAGTCAGCAATATACAAGGTATACTACAGCCAAGAGTGCAATCCCCTTGAGGATACCATAGCCAGATGTGCTCAAGCAACACAACTTATAAAGTACAAGGCCTTTGAGTACCACAACCAAGCATGTGTGTTAATTCCCACTCATCAAACAACAAAGAGGAAATTTTGTTTAATTTGGTTTCCTGGTCATACCAGCCACATTTCAAGGCTCCATGGCCACATGTGACTAGTGGCCAAAAAATTTATCAGACAGCATAAATAAAAGAATGTTTCCATGATCGCAGAAAGTCCTATTGGATCTATAACCACAATAATCAGCCCATAAAAGAAAGCTCAGTGAGAGGTTGAATCATCTGAAAATGATTAGGCTACATAAAAAAAAAAAACCTAAATAATAATAGAACAGTGTCCACAAATCCTGCATGTGATCAATCAACTTTTGATGGCAGTGGTATATTAAATACCATTATATTTTAAATTTCAGAAAGGCTTCCTCATGTACTGAACAACTCCAACTACTAAAATAAGATAACTTTATGAACATGTGAAAACTAAGAACTAAAATAATTAAAAAATTAAAAGTATAACATAAATACACTTACTCTATGAAAAAAGAATTTACTGAGTACCTAAGCACACGTGGTAGAAATTTTTTAAGATATACACATACATACAGGCAGACTATCATACCCAGTACCTGCCTCGACAACCCTGAAATTTAGTAAGCCTGATGTAGTTTCAACATATTGAATAAATTCATTACATGCATGACATCAAAACATTCATTGAAGTAGTAGGGTGTCTATAGCTCTTGTTTCCTAAAATAAATTTTCAAAAGAAAAAAAGTAAAACCAGATCATTGATAAGTAGTTAAACATGAAGGACTGAATTTACATATTTATCTCTGCAACATTTCAAAAAACCTACCCAAGTAACTAAAGAAATAGAAAAAGTATAAATCGGGAAAGACACAAAAACTAGGAGATTAGACCCAAGCAGAACAGAAATGTCAGATGATTTTTCTAAGATGGAAAGCAGACTTAGCAGAGCAGAGGAAGCTGAAACCTAGAGCTAGCAGAGAAAAAAAATCAATATAGTTGTATCACAGAAACAAGGGATACCCCAAACTTGAAGGCACTACCGGTACCATATGAGGCAGAAATGAGGTAAAGGACCAAAAATAGGAGAATTAAAGAAAAGATTGTATAAGCATCAAATTGATTAGCCTGCTGCTAATCTGGCAAAAAAAAAAAAAAAAAAAAGAGAGAGAGAGAATTTTATTCCCTAAAGAACAGGCTGACTCAATCCAACCACACAGAGGGCCCTCTGTGAAAAGAGAAAAGAGGAAGGTGGAAGCAAGGTGTGCAAACTAACTGAAGACACTCATGGCACCCCTCTCCCACTTGGCTGCCAAAACTACCTGGCATCCAAACTACCAAAATGTCCCTCTGGAGGAAGACCTAGAAACACTGATGTTTGGATGGGGAATGGGCATAGAATGGGTCAGTGGTCAACAAAAAAAAAGGGGTCACACAGTGGAAGTGTACAGTAAAGATACACATGAAAAAATGAACTCTGGTGAAAGGACTGGTGTTAAAACATTGTTTGTCCTAAGCATAAGTAACTTTACAGTAATTTCACAGTGACTTAAAAGAAAAAAAAAAGCCCCTCATCTCCACATCACTTTTTAAATGCCTCACTCTTAGCAGAGATTAATATTTAAAGAAAGCCACAGAGGTGGTGAGTTAGTGCAGGGGTTAAGATACTTGCCTTGCATGTGGCTTACCGCGATTTCAATCCAATGCAGCACTACACATGATCCCACAGCCCCTCCGCCTTCACACCGCCAAGAGTGATGATCCCTGTGCAAGGAGAAAGTCCTGAGCACTGCCATGGTGTGCCCATGTGCACATTTAAAAAAAAATGTTATTTTTGGAGTGTCCTTTTTCAGAAAGTGAAAAATGTGTGGCCAAAATAATAATAATAAATTTAAAAATGTGTGGGCTGTGAAAATTAGAGGTCTTAAGGAAAAAGCAAGAAAAGCCCCTAGACAGTGATAAATAGCAATCATAAGAAAATAGCTCTGAAGTCAGCCATAGAAAGGAACTAGTCCAATTAAAAGAGAAGGGAAAGGGTTTTTTAAAGAACTATCCCCTTGGGGCTGGGGCAACAGCGCAGCGGGTAGGTAGGGCATTTGCCTTGCACGTGGCCGACACAGGACAGACCCGGGTTCAATTTCCCAGCATTCCATAAGGTCTCCCGAGACTACCAAGAGTGGTTTCTGAGAACAGAGCCAGGAGTAACCCCTGAGTGCTGCTAGGTGTGGCCCCAAAACCTAAATAAATAAATAAAGTACTATCTCCAAGAAAATTTAGAAAACATGCATGATGTTTTTGATCTGTGACTTTTACAGTTCAATTAGAGAGTCTAAAGGAAAGAGGTACTCAAATGAATTAAAGTAATTACCTATGGCAAAACAATCGCATAGAATATGTTCACAGTATACTGTCAAGATATATATATATATATATATATATATATATATATACACAGCCAAGATGAGTGTTTAATTCTAATTATATTATAAACAGCGTCAATTTTAAAATATGAAAACTACTAAAAATGGAAAAGGGGAAATAAATGCAAGAGGTAAAGTTCATGGTAAAATTAATTGATAAATTAAAATTTTAAATAAAAGAGCAAAATAAGCACCTTATGAAAATAAGAATGCTAAATACCAGAAAAAACCTAACTAAAATAATCTCTGGCTATTAGGATAGAGGGAGAGCAATAGTAAAGAATAATTCCCGGGGCCGGAGAAATAGCATGGAGGAAAGGCGTTTGCCTTTCATGCAGAAGGTCCGTGGTTTGAATCCTGGCATCCCATATGGTCCCCTGAGCCTGCCAGGAGCAATTTCTGAGCATAGAGCCAGGAGTAACCCCTGAGCGCTGCAAGGTGTGACCCAAAAAAACAAAAAACAAAAACAAAAACAAAAAAAGAATAATCCCGCCCCCAGTAAGCTTCTCTACTGCTAGTAGCAAAGAATTTTTTTAACTGATCTAACTACTTAGAAACTATTTAGTAATAACTAATACTAAGTATATGCCTACCCTATTAGTTAATGAAAACACCCCCAGAAATACGACAAAAGGAAGTGAGGAATAGTCACTAACATACATGTAACAAGAAATTCAAAATGGACTGACAAATCAATAACAATCTAATATTGGGACCAAATCAAATGTCTATTAAAAGGAACAAATTTGACCCTAAAATTCCTTACCCAGCACATATATAACATTTCACTAATTGCTATTATAAGAAAAGGTACAAACTGATTACCATTTTCTTGACTGAATTTTTAAAAATAACTTAATTGGGGGCTAGAGAGATAGCATGGAGGTAAAGGCATTTGGCTTGCATGCAGAAGGACTATGATTCGAATCCCGGCATCCCATTCGGTCCCCTGAGGCTTCCAGGAGTGATTTCTGAACATAGAGCCAGGAGTAGCCCCTGAGCACTGCCGGGTGTGACCCAATAATAATAATAATAATAATAATAATAATAATAATAATAATAATAATAATAATAACTTAATTGATTAGGAACTTTTATATCAGAAATTCTAAAATCAGACCCAGAAAATATTGTCTGTGGTCCTCTAAGAAAAGCCTAAACTTTTATTTCTTCAGTAAGTGCCTCTGAATCATTTCTTTTGGGAACTCTAGCTCAGACATTTCATAAAGCTAGTTTTGAAAAATATACATTTCTATATCTATAAATAATTGAAAGCAAGGCCAGAGCTCTTAAGAAACAAGATTTATAGGGGCCAGAGCAATGGCTCAGCAGTGGGGCATTTGCCTTGCATGTGGCTGACCCAGGACAAACCTGGGTTCAATCCCCTGTGTTCCATATGGTTCCCCTCACTAGGATCAATTTCTGAGCAAATAGCCAGGAGTAAACCCTGAGCATCATCAAGTGTGATCCAAAAAACAACAACAATAACAACAAAATGTTAGCAATCAATTTAACCCTTAAAAGTACCTTAAATATGGGTTAGGGGACTAACCAAACTGGTAGAGCATATGTATGAGAACTTAACTCCATCTCTGCTCCTGCACAGTGCCCCACAAAATATTGGCAGGTGTGGCACCACCAAGTATCATTTCCCCCAAAAATGAAATGCAGTATGAAACTAATGCCATTATATGTATAGTAGTTAGATAAGATGTTAGACCACAGGTCCCCAAGCCACAGAGACAGCTAAGAGAGAACAATCCAACTTAAAGACATGGAACAAACTAGTGTTAAACTGACATATCTGAGGAACAGTCACAAGTCACAAGACCAGTGTGATAAAGCAAAGTAAGTGACTAATAAGAAATGAGCACAGGAGACAAGCAGGAGACCATGTACTACTTATAGATGATTACAAGGATTCTGGCTTTTACTCTGAGGTGAACGGCCTTTTAAAGAGGTTAAATTGAGGACTGCTGGAATCTGGCAGACATTTTATTTATTTAATATTTTTCTAGGCAGACAGTTGAAAGAATTACAAATTGCTACACAGAGATGAGATTGTAGGGACCATATGACACAAGCAGGACAACTAATTATGAAGATTCTGCAAGGACTCAAGAAAGAAATGATGGTGGCCTGGACCAGAAAAAAAAAGTGCTCAAGGAGGTTAGAAGTCAGATTCTGTCCATGTATTTCCCCTGAACTCCCTTTCGCTATTGTGAGCTCATAGGACTGAAGTGTGCACACACAGCTGCAATGCTAGCCAAGAGTTGCAACCTTCACAGCCGTATCACACACTTGGTGGCAGACGTCAGACTCCTAGTCAAGGAACTTTCACCATATGCCAGGGGTCAACTCTTTACTGCAGTACTGGTACATACCTGGACAGCATCAGAGCATGCACACTGCTGTTACAATAGATCAGAGCCTCGGAGGCTGACACAGGTAAGAGTCACCAGGGATCAAACTCACAGCTTCAGGCTTCCAAGGCAGATACTATTTTGCAATTCAGCTATGCCTGGGCTCTTTTCTACTTTTAAGAAAAGGACGAAGGCATTTGCTAATAACTAAAAGTGGATATATAAGGAAAAAGAGAAGACTCCTAAGATGACACAAAATTTCTGGTAAAAGTGCTGTAGTGACAGTACAGCGGGTAGGGCATTTGCTTTGCATGCAACCAAAGTCAATCCCCTGCATCCCATATGGTCCTCTGAGCTGAGCCAGGAGTGAATCTTGGGCACAGAGTCAGGAGTAAAGTACTGTCAGGTATGGCCCAAAATACAAAAAAAAAATTTTTCTGGTAAAACGATTAGAAAGCTGGAGTTGCCATTTATTAAAGAAAACCTCTGGAAAACAGGGTTTGTGGAAGGAAGGAAGGAAGGAAGGAAGGAAGGAAGGAAGGAAGGAAGGAAGGAAGGAAGGAAGGAAGGAAGGAAGGAAGGAAGGAAGGAAGGAAGGAAGGGAGGGAGGGAGGGAGGGAGGGAGGGAGGGAGGGAGGGAGGGAGGGAGGGGAGGGGAGGGGAGGGAGGGGAGGGGAGGGAGAGGAAAGGGGAGGGGAGGGAGGGAGGGAGAGGGGAGGGAGAGGGGAGGGGAGGGAGGGAGAGGAGAGGGGAGGGAGGGAGAGGGGAGGGGAGGGGAGGGAGAGGAGAGGAGAGGGGAGGGAGAGGGGAGGGGAGGGGAGGGAGGGAGGGAGGGAGGGAGGTAGGGAGGGAGGGATCTTTAGCAAATCTTTTTGGATCATCCATTCTGTTAGCCATCTGACAGGATAGAATCAGCAGAGAACTCCACTGGATGGCACTGCCTTGCTGGTGCTAGCCTAGGAAGGACCATGGTTCGATCCCCCAGCTTCCCATATAGTTCCCCAGCATCTCATATGGTCCCCCAAGCCAGGAGCGATTTTTGAGCACATAGCCAGGAGTAACCCCTGAGTATCACTGGGTGTGGCCCAAAAAACAAAAACAAAAACAAAAAAAAAACTGGAATAGTTAATTTAGTTGGTTAAATAAATAGCTTTATGGAACTAAGCAGCCAACTACTCAGAACTGTATTTTTTTCTTAAAAGGTATTGGGAAATTACATACCAAGGAACCACTATTAGCAAGACTGTTTTATTTAAATTCCCAGCAATAAATAGAGAAGTGGCTCAGTGGAAGAGCACTTGCCTTGCAAGTGTGAGTTACTGGGTATAATCATCAATGTCAAAAAAATAATATTAATTAAACAAAAATTGAAATCTCACGTGCTGTGGTCTAATCTTCAAGATACTTAAAATAAGCATGTAGTAATTAAGATTAATATTAGTGATAAACTCGATAGATAAGCAAATGGAACTCCTAAAATCTCAAATATTATGCAGATCAAATTTTTCGTAATCTTTATTTCCAGAGTAATAAACCAATTGTATTCCAGAGAGAAATATAGAATAAATCAATCTAATTAAATATAACCGCCCCAAATCATTTATTTCTTTAACAAGAAACTATTATATCATGGCTCCTATCAGGTAAGGGAATAAAATTTACAACACTGAAACCATAAAATACCCCTTTTAAAATCTGTATTATTTTAAGAAAATGTACTTAGTTCAGAAAAGGTTAAAGAGCAATCAATCCTGGCTAAAAAAAAAAACACAGTCAGCCTGAATTCAAAGAGCTCTAAGTAGGGGCCAGAGAGATAGCATGGAGGTAAGGCATTTGCCTTTCACGCAGAAGGACGGTGGTTCGAATCCCAGCATCCCATGTGGTCCCCTGTGCCTGCCAGGGGTGATATCTAAGCACAAAACCAGGAGTAACCCCTGAGCACTGGCACCAGATGTGGCCCCCAAAAAACCAAAGTAAAGCAAAATTTGTTACCTAACACATAAAAGGCTCATAAGAGATACAACTTTATTGGGTGTTGGGGTACGTAGGTCACACCTGGCTATACTCAAGGCTGTACTCCTAGCTCAGTTATTCCAGGTGGTACTCTAGGATCATATGCAGTGTCAGGGATGGAACCAGGGTAAACAGCAAGCAAGACAAGTAACTTAACCTCTGTGTCATCTCTAGATACTTGACTCATTGTTAAATATATCAAGATCTAAAAATTTGGGGGGTAGGGGGATGACTCTGCAGAAGAGATGGATTCAGAAAGAAATAAACAAGCAAAAAAACCCAGTAATTTACCAAAATAAAGCTTTCCTTTTTAGAGTTAAACATAAATAAAATTAATTTTTAGGATTAAAATAAGCTAAAGAGATAAATGAGTTCTAAGGCACAGGAAGACTAATTTTTGTAATGCATAACTAACACTGAACAACCTGGGAATGAAGAAAGAAAACTAGTTGTTTTTTTGTTTTTTGTTTTTTGGGTTTTTTTTTGGTTTTTGGGCCACACCCGTTTGACACTCAGTGGTTACTCCTGGCTATGCGCTCAAAAATCGCCTCTGGCTAGGGGGGACCATATGGGATGCCAGGGGATCGAACCGCGGTCCTCCTACGCTAGGCTTGCAAGGCAGACACCTTACCTCTAGCGCCACCTTCCTGGCCCCAGTTTTTTTTTTTTATTTCTATAAGAAATTTTAAAAATTCTTTTACTTACATATGAAGTATTCTAAACTGAGGGATAAAGAAAATATCAATGAAATTCAAAATTCTTAGATTAAGAAGATGGCCTTTGCCATATAAAATATAAAATATATTAGTTCCACTTTAAAAAAAACTATTTTTAACTTAATATTTAACCATTTACCAATGAGAAATATCAACTATCTCCTTTCTTCTTCCTTATTCCAAAAACAAAATGAATATTTATCTGCGTTAGAAGTAAAATACATAATACTCTAATGCACTTAAGCAATAAAATCAGTAGTTTTCCAATAAAAATATTAAAATAATTCAAAATTTTAAGAATTTTCCTTAATAAGATTTTTAAAGATTTTATGTTTTACAATGATTAATACCATAGAATCTAAGGACCTATAAACATAGTTTCTAAATGTATATAAATCACATTAATAAAGTTATTCAAATTCTAGTTAGGGAACAATCTATTTTTAGTCCAAGTAGGTAAATTTATCCTTAGCAGCCCTGAGTTTTCTTCCTTAAGATAGTGTCCATTCATTCATAATAAAATTTGTAATATTTTATGAAGAATTCACTAAGGACTATGTTAAAGCAGTTTTAAGGCACAAATTAAAACGGTCATGAATTTTAATTCATATCTTACTTGATCACAACAAAAGGAAAATCCATGACAACAACGGAAGACATTTTCCAGCTTTCTAAAAAGGCAAGTTTTAAAATTAAAAACCATGAACTGATCTATCTACCAAATAATCCATTTTATATCAAACAGCTGCAGAGCCTATAATTGAACTAATGTATCAAAGGTTACAAATGAAAAGTGTTAGGTATCATTCTTGAAGTGACATATTAAGTTCCTAATTCAGTTAAAGTAATAGCTGTATTTGTAGTTTAACATAAATTAAGACCTTAATTATATTGTGACTATTTTAAACAAAGTAACAAATTCCTTTGTACCTGGGAATGTAATTTATAGCAAAGCCAGGTTCATTTTCTAAACCTATCTATTTCACACCGAAGGAGTATTCTGGGATAATGGTATAATGTAATTCTTGTTGCAGAATGTTGAAAGAGTAGAATCGCTAAAAGCACAAAAGAGGTTTGAAGATAAATGAAGATGCTATTCATTCAAGGGTAATTTCATCTTAGAACTATATGAAAGATGTTTCGCTCACTTTGGATACTATATGGCCTCAAATAAAAGTGTATTTTCAACTCAAATATAATGCCGCTAGATCGATTATGTTGATACTGGATATCTAATAATGAAGAATTCTAGCCTTTTCTGTTTAAGAAAGAGACTGTCACTTTTTTCATCTTACTGCTATATCTTTATTGTGAGGCTTAACAGCAGCCGAACTTAAAACCCTGCTTGCTATTTA
Organism: Suncus etruscus; assembly: GCF_024139225.1. Classification (NCBI taxonomy): domain Eukaryota; kingdom Metazoa; phylum Chordata; class Mammalia; order Eulipotyphla; family Soricidae; genus Suncus; species Suncus etruscus. The sequence goes on from NC_064852.1 coordinate 90,130,360, forward strand.
CTTTGGAAGCACAAAAGTAGATGGTTGGACTTCCAATCTTTCAGAATTATAGGGATGTAAAAATTATATAAAGTTAAAAAATATATTTATATTAGTAAACCACTGTCTTGATGACAACAGATAGCCAGTTCATTTTACTTTAAATGTATCTTCACAAATCCTAAAAAACTAATAAATGCCATGCTATTTATATGTTTGAATAAATATTAATAATAAATTTAATAAAATTTTAGAATGTGGGGCCGGAGAGATAGCATGGAGGTAAGGCGTTTGCCTCTCATGCAGGAGGTCATCGGTTCGAATCCCGGCGTCCCATATATGGTCCTCCCGTGCCTGCCAGGAGCAATTTCTGAGCCTGGAGCCAGGAATAACCCCTGAGCACTGCCGGGTGTGACCCAAAAACCACAAAAAAAAAAAAAAAAAAAAATTTTAGAATGTGCTATATTCTGTCATTTAAATTTAGTTATCTATCTATTCAAGAGACTTTATGTACCTAAAGCATTTCAGGTTTTATAAGCATAAATCACCAAAATGTTTTAAAATACTTTTGATAGGGGCTGGAATGATAGCACAGTGGTAAGGCATTTGCCTTGCATGGAGTCAACCCAGGACAGACCTGGTTTGATTCCCAGCATCCCATATGGTCCCCTGAGCCTGCTAGGAGCAATTTCTGAGTGCAGAGCCAAGAGTAAACCCATACACAGCTGGATATGACACCCAAAAAAATACTTTTGACATAATGACATTTCATGTGAATAATTTAAATTCATTATTATCAATAAAACTTATGCAACCTCCATATCACTACCTTTAGAATACCAAAAAGAATTCTGAAAATTCCCTTATGTAGTAAGGAAATTAAATTTCTTATTATGAAATGATATGAAATTCTTTTTTTTTTTTTTTTTTGGTTTTTCGGGCCACACCCGTTTGATGCCCAGGGGTTACTCCTTGCTAAGCACTCAGAAATTGCCCCTGGCTTGGGGGGACCATATGGGACACCAGGGATTCGAACCGCGGTCCTTCCTTGGCTAGGGCTTGCAAGGCAGACACCTCACCTCTAGCGCCACCTCGCCAGCCCCGATATGAAATTCTTTTTTTTTTTTTTTTTTTTTTTTTTTGGTTTTTGGGCCACACCCGTTTGAAGCTCAGGGGTTACTCCTGGCTATGCGCTCAGAAATCACCCCTGGCTTGGGGGGACCATATGGGACACCGGGGGATCGAACCGCGGTCCATCCACTTGCAAGGCAGACACCTAACCTGTAGCGCCACCTTCCCGGCCCCCCGATATGAAATTCTTATTAATGAAATTAAATTTCACTAAATTTCTCTTCCCCATTCCTACTGCTAACCCTAAGTATGGATAAAAGACTCATTTTGCAAAGGATAATCAAAGTGAAAGTAGAAGATTAACTTAAAAAATTGAAAATGATGGTTTATCAAATGTTACTACAGTTATTTCCATGTTTTTTTTAAAGACAGTTCTCTCCGAAAAGGTGGCACAGGCCATTAAGGCATCTGCCTTGCCAGAGCTAGCTAGACGAACCGAGGTTCGATCCCTGTCGTCCCATTTGGTCCTCCAAGCCAAGAGCAATTTCTGAGCACATAGCCAGGAGTAACCTCTGAGCATCACCGGGTGTGGTCAAAAAAAGAAACAAAAAAATAAATAAATAAAAATGAGGGGCCGGAAAGATAGCATGCAGGTAGGGCATTTGCTTTGCATGCAGAAGGACAGTGGTTGGAATCCCGGCATCCCATATGGTCCCCCAAGCCTACCAGGAGCAATTTCTGAGCACAGATCCAGGAGTAACCCCTGAGCGCTGCCGGTGTAACCCAAAAACCAAATAAATAAATAAATAAATAAATAAAGACTAGTTCTCTATTAATTCACCATTAAAATATATCCACAGGCATCATCCTACTTGAACCTATCAAGATTAACTGCCACTTAGTGACATACAGTTAGGAACAAACTTGCGTAGAGCAAAAAATATATACACGAACTTAAATTTCAAAGTTATTTCTTCTAATATTCTGCAGGTAAGCCATTCACTATGGTTAAATGAATGGCATGGCTAGCTTATAATAAGAAAAATTTATTTTCATAATCCCAGTTGATTCCCTAAAGTAGCAACTGATCAAGTCCCAAAGGAGATGATATTCTTTTCTGCTCTTCCCCAATCACTACAGATGTTAGTATATTTCCATGTAACTATTAATTAATATTTCAACCTAAAAAAGTATCCTTTTTAGTCCCTTTTTTGTTTAGCTAAAAGAAATAAGGTAACAGGGCCCGGAGAGATAGCACAGCAGTGTTTGCCGTGCAAGCAGCCGATCCAGGACCAAAGATGGTTGGTTCGAATCCCGGTGTCCCATATGGTCCCCCGTGCCTGCCAGGAGCTATTTCTGAGCAGACAGCCAGGAGTAACCCGAGCACCACCAGGTGTGGCCCAAAAACCAAAGAAAAAAAGAAATAAGGTAACAGATTTATCAAAATAAAGGAGCAGGATAATCTATCAATAGATCTGACATATAGTGCTCATGGCCCACCATTAGTGGCACTTCAAAAAGTTTTTTTTTATGTTATATTTTCATCAAAAGAAAAGGTTTATTCCCCCCCCCATGCCCCTATTTTTATCCCTTTTATTTTGTTTGTTTTGGGGGTCATATCCCATAGTGCTCAGGGGTATGCCTGTCTGTGTTCAGGGATCACTCCTGGTTTTTCCAGGGTGGTCACATACGGTTTGGGGGGACTGACTGTATGTGGTACCAAGGATCAAACCTAGAACAGCTTTGTGCAAGGCAAGAGACTAATCTGCTGTATCTGTCACACTGCCAAGACAAATAGCCTTCATGTGTTCTATACTCTTTAGTATAATTGATATTTTAGAAGATATGACCTGTAAGGAAAATGTCAAAAATAATTTTAAAAAAATAATAATTTTATAATTACTTGTCTAAATTTTAGATAAAAATTCAAAGATCTTTTTCATTGGGACAGACCAATATGCAGTTAAGTATTGTGAATAAATTCTTAATTTCAGACTCACTGGATTTTACAATCTAGCTGGGCCAACCACTAATCTATGTAAATTCAAACCAACTGCTTTTGCTCTCTATTTCAACTTTCTAATCCATAAAATAAGAATACTACTACAACCTACTTTATTAGGACTGTTATATATGAGGATTATCTATGAAACTTAAACATATCAAGGTTTGGCACACAGAGTAAGTGCCCTATAAATTTTAACTACAGAGTGGGAATATTCTAGCTCATAAAGGTAGAAGGATTAACAAAACTAGTAAGAATAAGTATTCAGGGGCCAAAGCAATGGCACAAGCAGTAAGGCATCTGCCTTGCACACACTAGCCTAGGACAGACCACAGCGTCCCATATGATCCCCCAAGCCAGGAGCAATTTCTGAGCTCATAGCCAGGAGTAGCCTGAGCATCACCGAGTGTGGCCCAAAAAAATAATAATAAAAAAATAAGTATTCAGAACAGTTTTGAGCGCCAGGTAGACAATGGACAAATGTTGCTTTCTACTTGTCACCACATTTTGTGGGCTCCAGGATCATGATCAGGGCTTCAATTTCTACTTCTTTTTAAAAAGAGATTAACAATTGTACCCTATACTAGCTACTGGAAAGGATGAAAGACTTTACATAAAAACTCACAGAATGAAGCCTTATATAAAAAGATCACTCAATAAATATTCAATTTCCAAACATATCCTAGGTAGGGCTAGAGAAACAGCACAGCGGGAATGGAACTTGTCTTACACAACCTGGAATCACCAGAAGTGATTCCGGAGTGTAGATTCAGGAGTAGCCTCGGAGTATAGTATCGGTGGATGTGACCCAAAAAACAAAATAATTTTAAAACTATTTCATTAAAACAATCTTCAGGTTTGAAAGATAGCTCAAAAAGCTGGATGGTGTGCAAGGATGCTTTACATACAGGAGGACAAGGTTCCTGTTCCAGTGGCACACAGTCCCCTGAGCACTGAACTGAAAATAGTCCCAAGTACCACTAAATGTAACCCTAGTGCCCTACCACAAATGTACCCAAACTTAAATACATAAATAAATCTCATCCAGTGTTATTAAATGTTTGAATAGACGGTATTCAGTGTTAACATGTCCAAGGAAAGGTATCAAAGAGCAATCACAAAAATTATTAATGAACATATAAATTTTAAAATGCCCAAAAACTCTCCTTAAACCCAATAGTTCTTCAACCTATTACTTCAGTGTTTTTAGACATCAAAAAAAGCTTTCAAACTTCCATTTTTCCTGCAGACAATGATTACAGAAACCTTTATCAAATAAAAAAATATGAGGAAATGACCAAAATTCACTGTGCATTTAACATATACCAAATACTTTTCTAAGTGCTTTTAATAGTTAACACACTCAATCCTCATGATACACAACTGATAGTTTCTATTTTTATCTCATACTAGAAAACTTGAAACAAAACATACCATTTAAAGCATACTGTATTTGGAACAGAAATAAATAACTCATTTTATTTGAATCTAGTATAGGAGATAATGTAGATAATCTAGACTGAATCAGTAAAGACACAAATTTCTTGATGAAGATCAAATAAAACTTCTGTAGAAACCATGGAATTCACCTAGTTTTACTTCTGTTTCATATGTAAGTATCACATATAATATGTAATACATATCATATATACACATATCATATGTAAATATCACCAGTTACATATAACTATATTCCTGAAATATGACTATAAAAATTGGTATACTAGAAATTAAAATATACATAATTTAAACTTAATAAAATATAAAACAACCCATTAATTCTGTGCTATATATTTTAATATAATGGATGTAATTAAATATATTAAAATATGTTCAACCTATTTCTTTTGCCTGTATTAATATGGTTACCAGAAAAAGGTTAAACCATGTTATATAATCATCTTTCTAGTGGACAACTTGGATTAAGTTACAAGATGTGGATAGTAAAAATGACTTATCAGAGCTGGGGAATAGCTCAGTGACAGAAAAACATTTGTCCTACAAGTAGAAGATAGCCCCAGTGCTACCAAATATACCAAGCATGACCCTGGTAGCACTGCAGGATCACAGCAATTTGCAAGTACAACCTAGCCAGGTATGAGCACAAGTAAAGAAGGGCAGCACCCAGGGAACACTGCAGCTAAAAATTGTTTGGGAATCAGAGACTGTAAGTGCAACTCTCGTTATCATCTGTGCAAGCACTACAACCCGAATGGACGGCAACAACCAAACAAAAGAGTGCAGCTCTCAGCTGGCACCATACACAGTAAAGGAATCCAACTCTCAGCCAGCACCATGCCAGGCATATGTGTGGATCTCACCACCATTAACACAGCAACACAGGGACAAGAAATGGGAAATTGTTAATGGATCATCAAAAGTTCTTTCTCTGGCAATTACTTTAAAATTACTTCCTTCAAAATAGAACATGTGTACACATATAGCTCAAATGAAGCAAAGTAATATTTACTATACTCCATACTACTATAGTAATATTAACATCCACGGAGGATGTTATGTTATTTTCTTTTTTTTTTTTTTTGGTTTTTGGGTCACACCCAGCAGAGCTCAGGGGTTACTCCTGGCTCTACACTCAGAAATTGCTCCTGGCAGGCTCAGGGGACCATATGGGATGCCAGGATTCAAACCACTGGCCTTCTGCATGCAAGGCAAGCGCCTTACCTCCATGCTATCTCTCTAGTCGTTGTTATTTTCTTTAAAATGAAATCATAATGGTTCCTTTCATCACCAAGCTCCAAGCATTTATTTCCAGAGGCAATAATAAATACCAAGTCTGTGAGGCAAAGTAAGATTTAAATTTCCTAATGGGTTAACTGACTATTAAAATACCTAATGCTTGACATTGACATCTGGTATCTTATAAAAAAATCCAGAGTGTTGATACCTGTCGCATTGTTTTTGATCAATTTTACAGTTAAGTGATTTTTCAAAATGGATACTGGACTACTATAAAGAATAAAATTACTCCATAGAGTTTACATCAGATATCTAGAAAAGTCACATTTATAGTCATGGCTACTATCAGCTGTCAAGTCCAGGAATATTGAAGAAATCTAAAAATTTTAATATGTTCTGGTTAATTTATCATCTAAATGACAAATGCAGGATAACAAAAATTTTTGAAATAGTTGAGCAAAATTCTGCATTTTAAAAGGTTATTTTTACTGATTTTATTAATTGCAACTATGACTTGAAAAGCCATGGTAAGAAAGTAGATTAATAGGATCCAAAATAAAAGTTATTAAATAAAAGATATGCTAAGTATATTTTGCTCTTTTCCCCAGATTATTTTTAACAGTAATACATCTTTATCTTAGATTGTACTGTAAGCTAGTCAGTCTACAGTGGGATTTTGCAGCACTAACACAATATAAACTGGAGCTTGGTGACTTTTCTTTATAGAGGGTCTGTTCTGCACACTGAAGATAAAAAGCATCTCAGAGGCCAGAGAGATAGCACAGCAGCATTTGCCTTGCAAGCAGCCGACCCAGTACCTAAGGTGGTTGGTTCGAATCCCAGCATCCCATATGGTCCCCTGAGCCTGCCAAGAGCTATTTCTGAGCAGATAGCCAGGAGTAACCCCTGAGCACTGCTGGCTGTGGCCCAAAAAACCAAAAACAAAAAACAAAAACAAAAAAAAAGGCATCTCAATATCTATCTAAGGAATACCAATAGCAACCTCCCCAATAGACTTGACAACCAAAAATGCCTAAATTTTCCAATGCATCTGTGTAGCTAAAATTCTCTTGTTTAAGAAACAATAAAATAATGCTTGTTTAAGTAGCACATGCACATGTGCACTAAGAACCACTGATATGTTCGTAACAAATTTAGTGGAAAATATTCCCGTAAGTATTTCTAGGAACTCTTCATAGTGGATCCTGGACAGCTTCAGCACAGAAATCCATGAACTCTATAAATACATATGCAGACAACCCATAGTGTTCATGTACACTAGATGATTTTCTGGAAAAATATTCTGCATCAATTCATTAGATTCCAAAGGAGTTACAAAAATTACAACTTAAAAAAAGGCTTAAGAGGGGTCAGTGAGATAGCATGGAGGTAAGGCTTTGGCTTGCATGCAGAAGGACGGTGGTTCAAATCCCGGCATCCCATATGGTCCCACAAGCCTGCCAGGAGTGATTTCTGAGCATAGAGCCAGGAGTAAACACTGAGCACTGCCGGGTTTGACCCAAAAACCAAAAAAAAAAAAAAGGCTTAAGAGAGACCAGTGGGGGGGGGGGGGGAGGGACCAGTGGGAGGAGGGAGAGAGGGACCAATGAGACGGTACAGTGTGTAACAAATTGCTTGCACATGACAAACCCAGTTTCAATCCATAGCACCTCATACAGTTCCCTGAGTACCACCAGGAATGATCCTGAGCACAGAGCCAGGAGTAAGCCAACCATAGCTGTTGGGTTTGCCACCCTCCCAACACCCCCCCCCCCAAGATAAAGGGTTAAGAAACAGTGTTTCTGCAGAGGAAACTGCATGAGTATTGAAAGTAGGTGCCTAGGATGTGTGGGACCTACTTTTTGATTATGGCAGATGACCAACCTCTACCCCACCACCACCAGGTATACAGCCCTGGAAGGGGCCCAAACATTTTAGGGTGGCCTCAAATAAAGAAAAAAGAATTGTGTTTTAACTAAAATATTCACTGTACTTTGAAGTTACCACTTAGAAGATATAATGATCAAAAATACAATTTTATATACACACAAAAATATGCTTATGCTATCAGTTCAGGCAGGCTTTTAAATCTTGAATCTCCTTATTCAACACACATTTACTGAACACAATCTATATGCTAGGCATTATAGTATCAGTATTTAAGAGTTAAATTCCATCTATTTCCAAAGAAAGCCCAATAAATTATACTCTAAGGTTCTTTTTCATCACTGAAGCAATAGTACAGCAGATAGTGTGGTGTGCTTGCCTGCCAAGCAGCTAGCCCGGATTTGAACCTGGCATCCTATATGGTCCCCTGGCACCATCAGAAGTAGTAATTCCTGAGTGCAGAGCAAAGAGTAGCCACTGAACATCACTGGGTATGGCCCAAAAGCCAAAAAAATTTTAATTTAAAAAAAAAGTTATTACTTAGAGTATATAACCAAAAGAGAACTTGATACTCAAATTTTAACAATAAAAAAATATACTAATGGGGCCGGGCGGTGGCGCTGGAGGTAAGGTGCCTGCCTTACCTGCGCTAGCCTAGGAGACGGACCGCGGTTCGATCCCCCGGCGTCCCATATGGTCCCCCAAGCCAGGAGCGACTTCTGAGCGCATAGCCAGGAGTAACCCCTGAGCGTTACCGGGTGTGGCCCAAAAACCAAAAAAAAAAAAAAAAAAATACACTAGTTAGAATACTAGTGCCTGAAGATAAAATAGAGACAAGTAAAATAAGTATACTTTATATTTTTGGTAAAAGGGTATAAATAAATCTTCTGAAAAACTTAGATATTCATATTCATACATACAAGTCATTGTCAAATATTTCTTTCCATCTTTTCCCTTCTTGCCTACCTGAAAACAAAATAAAATGCATTAATGATATACTATATATCAGACATAGTTATGAAGGCCAAAAGATGGTGCCAAGATAAACTCCAAAAAAAAAAAATGTAATGAAATGACCCAGAACATTATGCCTAAAAACAAGGCACACAAGTCCACACTTTCTTCCATTCCATTTTCCCTTTCCTCAAGAAACTAAGTTTGTCTTTTATAAATATCATATATCTTAGTTTTTCTTTTACCTTTTAGATGCTGCATGTTAAAATCCCCTTTGCAATCCACACCATAAAAGCTAACTAAATTAAGAGCAACTCGGTAAAATGTTTGAATAATTTTAATTCTATAACCTACAAAAGAACATTTCTCTCTTTCTAAAAGCATACACCCCCTAAGAATCCTTTATTTTATCATGGAGTTCAATTTTGCTTATGGGGTCACTATTCTTTTCCTACTGCACAACTGTGAAATAAATTGAACAGCTATTACATTCAATAAGTGTGCTGGGGTAATAGATGTTAATGTAATCAATAAAAATACAAGGCAAGACAAAGGAAGGATATATTTGCTTTTACGAATATCAGTTAGTCATATTAAGATAAGAATGAACATAATGAGAATGCTTTAAAATACATAATAATTTTTTATAAATAAACCAGAAAATAATTCTGAATTTCTAAACATCATCCAAAATAATACCATCATATCTCACCACAAACAAAAGAACTACTAAGAAACAGAACATATCTAGCACAAAAGTGATTTTCATAAAAAAGGATGAAAAATGAAGATTTGAATGCTTCTCATATTTGTATATTGACAAAAATTAACACAACGCAATCAAACCTCACAAAAGCATTATGTTGATAATGGTAAATCACAGAAAAATTATTTACAATAGCAAACTGTCAGGATGAGAAAAAGTAATTACAACTCAAAGTAAAAAAATATGACATTATTTACATATTTACCTGCACAGCAAGAGAAGCTGCATTGTCAGAAAGCAAAATCTGCTCCCCTGTGGAAAAAAATGAGACAAAGTGTGATTGCTAAAAAAAGATCAAAAATACTTATAGTTTTATTTTGAAAAGCTATTTCTACATTTTAAAGCTATAGCCTTTCACTAATATAACTAATCAAATTTCTATCAATGTATTTGATATTAATAAATTATGGTAATATGCAAATTTTAATTAAACAAGACCATTTCCTCTAAAACTATTTGCTCCTTTATTGCATTTTATCAGCAAGATGTAATTAAAATAGCCCATTTTAAAATGAACTCATTTTTCAGGTTTTTAAGAAATATTCCTCTTCTTTTCATTAAGTAAGATAGTATCTGGTTAAACCTCTCTAGTTAAAAGTGAAAGCATTCAAAATCATATAAAACCAGCTTGCAGTTAATATTGCTCAGTGTGTCTAGGTCTGTCACACAAAAGAAAGATGACAAGTTCGCTGCAATAAAAATTCCATGCTTAGAAGACTAGGGTTGCTGCCTATTAGTCTTCATTACTTTGCAGTCTTCTGACAACTGTAGCAGGCTGCTGAGCCCCAAATGGGGTCCATAATGTGATCTGATGATATATGAAGAGCTGCTAAAGGGAGCCTGAACCGTCCTAGCCTATACATTTTAACAGTCCCTTTCTCCTGAAAGCCCACTTTACCACAGGACTTCGAAAATCTGCTGTGTCAGCTATTGGTACAGTCAATCTGCCAACTGCTCCTGCAACCACATCATTTTACACTGCCTACAGCAGCCAATATAATGAGTCAATAATAAACTAAGAAACTCACAGGCCGAGAGCATTTGGTTTTCACAGATACAAGTTTAGATAAAATCTCTTAGACAAATTAGACGAGTATTCCCCCTTCTCTAAGGTCTTACGTTCTCTTTGCAGTAAGTTGTATTATTGAGAAAATTTTTCTAATAAGTATATTTTGATACAAAACCATTTTTAATTGTGAACAATTACCTTTCAGCTGCTGATATAAAGTAGCATTTTCAGGCCAAGGTTCTGTAGCTGCAGAAACAAAGCAGAGATAATTAGGCATACCAAGCAAAACACATCAATAGTCAACCAAATAAATAAACACCAATGTTTGCCTAGAGCATTTAAAGTCCATTGCCAAGTTATCTTAAATATGGAGACTAATCCACATTACCTTAGAGTCTATGGTAAACTAGACAAATTAGATCATTTTGTTTTAAATTCATATTTGGACTACTATGTGTGATAATAGGATTTTTATGAAGAGAAAATAGAAGATATCTTGCCCAATCAAAAGAAGAAAAATTTTAATAACACAGCCTATATGCTAATATATCTTCACCTCTTTTAAACAAAATCTCTAAAGACATCTCAAACGTTTTAGTTTAACACATTAAAAATTACTAAATTTTGACTCACTAAAAATAAGTGATACTTAATACTCATAACAATGTTTTGTTATTATAAATACTGGTAATATTTATAAATTTTAGCAAAGCAAGTTTCCAAAAAAAAAAAAACTCAACAAAGAAACCAAATATAAGGACATTAAGCCCAGCATTTTATAAGGTAGTAATACTTAACATATGATGACTTCTTTCTGTATTCTAGGATATTTCATCCTTTGAAACCACCACTACCCACAAAAGAGAGGAAAGTAAGAAATAGGATTGAAGCAATATATAACAATGTAAAATTAAGCTACTGATAAAACAAACTTTAGGCTTGACCTTGATTCTTAACCTCCCATCTAAGGAGTTTAGGTACAAAACAAACAAAACAAAACAAAAAAAAAATTAGCAATCCTCCAGTGCTTGGGAAAGGCACTAAATTTAAATTTTCTCTTATTAGCCACATTGAGGAAGCAAGTCCCCACTGATGGGATATCATTTGCTAAATAATAATTTGTAAAAGCCATTAAACATCAAAATCACCCATTCTAATACAGCAACTACATTTGTTTTCAGCAAAAAAGTAAACAGATGAAAATAAGAAAATTTTCTGCTAGTTTGAAATAATCCAGTCTCTACCATACATTAAATTATAATTCCAGCTTTATTTTTAAAACAAATGTGTAGATGTTAACATTATTTTCTTCATTTTTGTTTTGGGGTCACATCCGGCAGTGGTCAGGGGTCACTCCCAGCAACTGACAGGGAATCAGGTAGTGCCAGAGATTAACACGGTTCCCACATGCAAACCATACAGTCACTTCCTTGAGCTATCTCACCCATGCCCTCCTTTTTTTCTTTTTCTTTGTTAAATTTTTTGGTTTGGGGCTACACCCAAAAGTGCTTAGTTAGGGTTTCCTCCTGAGGCACTGTGCTCAACTTGGGTACTAATGGCACTGCTGGGGATCAGAGAGGTTCAACCCATGCAAAGTAAGCACCTTACTTCTTCCTGTACTAGATCTCTAGCCCACATTTGTTTCCTTAAGGCTCATCTTTAAGATATATTAAAATAGCTCTGAGAGTATATTCCTTAACTTACTCTTACTTACATAGACTATAAAAAAAAACACAATAGTATTATTATGCATTATAAAATTATTATGGTGGAGCCGGAGAGATAGCACAGTGGTAGGGCATTTGCCTTGCATGCAGCTGATTCAGGATGGATAGTAGATTGAATCCTGGCATCCCATATAGTCCCCTGTGCCTGCCAGGAGCGATTCTGAGCACAGAGTCAGGAGTAAGGCCTGAGCACAGCCAAGTGTGACCCAAAATCAAAAAAAAAAAAAAATTATGTTTGGGCTATACAAATCTAGATTCAGACTTAAAGATAATAATATGGATTCACCAAGCAAAGAGGGGTCATACATACTTGGGGCTAAAGAATTTCAACTAGCTATGTATGAAAAAAAGCAGCAAAAACTAAATAGTTTCTGTACATTACTATATACTTTATAACAAAATAAAATTTCAGTATAAACCAATTAGCTTGTTTTAAAAATAAAAGGGAAAAAAGGAGCTGGCATCAGCAAATTATTCAAAAATAACCTTTTAGAATAAATTGTATGGTCAGCACGGTCACACTGCTTACATCTGTATGAGAAACAATACAATAAGCTCTATTTGTTAAGAGTCTATATCATCAAATATTCAGCTATATTCAATATATTAGTATTACTTAAGCAACAGAAAAGAAGCTTACAAAATTTCACAATACCGAAGCTGAGTTCTTTGTAGATACAATTTGTCATGTGTTTCATCCATGTTTCCCACAGTGCATTCATTTTTAATGATGGTTGTTATTCATTAAATGAATAGATTTTGATTAAATCTGCCACCATATTCCCAAACTATTTTGGCTAATATAAACTTTTATTGAGTTTAATATTCTCAACTATGCTAAAAAAAAAAACCCCAGGGTGTTCTAATTAGATAGCCTAATAATTTAAACTACTGGTTAGTCATTTTGTATACATACCAGACATAAATTAGAAACAGAATAACATGTTTTACATTCATTATTTGCTAAATACTAAAATGTATTTTCTTTGATAAATCAAAAGTTACTTAAGTACTATAATATTGCAGAGTTCTCATAAACAGTTTATTTAGTAATTCTAGTTAATTTCTGATCACCCTATGGATTTCACTTTATGTCTAATAGAGCAGACATGTGTGAAAGTCAAAGAAATCTTGCTCATATTATCTGACTTCAATTTAAGAAAAAGAGTTCCTTACAAATGGAAATAGAAATAATGCTGGCATTTTCTCCTTGATACAACTGTGTTACACAAACTTAGAAATTAGTATTGAAAGCTTTCTGAACAGCCAAAACATCAGATATTATCCTTATACTACGACCTATCATTTAAAAAGAGAAGGTATATTGGCAGATATAACTCTAAAATCATACCGTTTTAGTTCCTAAGAATTTTACTGCAGTCTTGAATCAGGAGGCAAGCAATGGTAGAGTGCATAGGTAATGAGTACATACAGCATGAGCAGTTTAGAGTATACAAACAACACTAATTTAAGCATATCACCCTGAATCATTCCAAATAATTGCCATAAAAGTAAGACATCATGGGACCAGAGCTTGCACGCAGCTAGCCCAAGTTTGATCCCCAGCATCCCATATGTCCCTCAAGACAGCCAGGAGTGATTTCTGAGTGCAGAGCCAGGGGTAGCCCCTAAGTGCTGCTGACTGTGCTATTTGATAGAGTACCAAAAGTGAAAATCCTAAATTGTGTGGATGTGACATGGCAATTAAATTACCAATCAACTATGTAGGTGGTCTTCCTAGAAAATAAATTCTGCATTTGTCAAGTTCATGAATCATCATCACATATAACAAAGTACAAAGTCAAGCTCTCCATCTGTAATATGAATTTTAGCTTTTGTTTGTTTGGGAGCCACACCAGGCGGTACTCAGGAATTAGTCTTGGGTCTGTGCTCAGGAATCAATCCTGGTAATGCTCTGGAATGAGATATTGGGGACTGAACCCAGGTCACCACTTGCTAAACAGGAACTTTACCCACTGTACTATCTCTCTAGCCCAAAAATTTTATCTTTTATATTGAGAGTTTCTAGTGAGTGAAAGAACAATTCAAAAATAAAATTGCTTATGTACTCAACTTTCCCAAGGTCATTTAACAGCCACCTCCACAAATCTTACTCCCAGAGTAAGTATAAAATAAAAAGAGGTTAAGAATTGAGAAGTGTAGTGCTAACAGCAGATCTTAAAATATTGCAGCATTGAGGGGCTAAGAGATAATACAGCAGTAAGTCACTTGCCTCGAATACTCACAACTCATGTTCAATCTCCAGCATCCCATACAATCACGTGAGCACTGCTAGAAATATTCCTGAGTGCAGAGCCAAGAGGAATACTCCTGAGCATCATCAATTGTGACCCAAAAAGTTCAAAAATAATGGTTAAAGCATTTAGGGTTACAGTGATTAGGGTACATACCTTGCAAGCACCCAACCCCAGTTGGGTACCCACCACTATATCATCTCTGGGTGTAGCCCTGATGGCTCCTGGCACCACTGAGTATAGCACTTACTGGCCCACTGGTCTGGTTGGCAAAAATCACTAGAAGTACATTCTAGGCACTCTGAAAACTATTTAGAAAGCTCTTACCTCCCCACACTCCAAAATTCCATAGATTTGAAGAAAAATCTCTTTAGAGCAATTATTTTTAAATTATCATCTTTTATTAGTTTTATTTCAGTTACCTAAAAATATATTTGACCAAAGACTAATCCAAAAGGGAATAAAATATCATGATTAACCTACAATATATATATATATTTTGTTTGTTTGTTTGTTTGTTTTGATTTAGATTTGGGCCATACCCAGCAGCACTCAAGAGTTACTCATGGCTCTATGCTCAGGAATCACTCCTAGCTATGCTTGGGGATCATAACTGATGTTTGGGATTGAACCTGTTCATCCACCTTCAAGGCAAATGAAGGCTTCAAATATATGCTGTCAACTAAAACTAGTGTGTACCTACTGGGATGACAGTATTAAAAGATTCAGAATTTTCATGCGGTCACAAGATCCAGGAATTTCAATCACTTTGGCTGATACTGTGGCTTTCATGGAACATGTTTTCAACTGCCAGAGCTTTTGGAAGTATGAAAAGGCAGGGGGAAGGTGCCTGCACTCACTCCAAAAAAGTCCTGGTAACGTCAGCCTGAATACAAGAATAACTGGAGTTTTTTGTCAGATTGATGTTTCTGCAGAGAGCTGTAGGTGAGTGGTGAATTTGAATCACTGACAAAACGGTGATTGTGGGTGGTGGGTGCAGCTGTATGGCATGGCAAGGCAGAAACTTGGCCTGCTCTCCTGATACTGCCACCTTTCAGCTGCACAGCCAGTGTACCCATAATTTTTCACTGTTTGGTTTCATCTCTTTCAAGAATATATTGAATCTAGGGAGCTAGCCAGATATAGCAACTGCATTCAGAAGCATCAAAAATGTTTTGTTTTTAATATTAAAAGTGCCTGAAACCATTGGCAGAATCGAATTTCATAAACATACCTATCTAGTTCTATCTACTGACCCTAAATCTGGACGCTGGTTTCTAGTTTTTAGAAAATATAATTTTATTTGGAAATTACTGGTATTATACTCCTAAGTCTAATAATATAAGGCCTTCAACCATGTGACAAGCCATTTTGTTAGTCCCTTTCTACAGGCTATAACTTGCTTGCATACTAGGAGCCCCATTTGTTCCTAAATATTTTTTTTTTTTTTTTTGTGGTTTTTGGGTCACACCCGGCAGTGCTCAGGGGTTATTCCTGGCTCCAGGCTCAGAAATTGTTCCTGGCAGGCACGGGGGACCACATGGGATGCCGGGATTCGAACCGATGACCTCCTGCATGAAAGGCAAAAGCCTTACCTCCATGCTATCTCTCCGGCCCCTTGTTCCTAAATTTTTATTGTGGTCAAAGTGAATTAAAAATCTTTCACAGTAATATTTAAAGCACAAAGTGACAATGAATGAGGGGCATTCCCACCACCAGTGTTGTCCTCCCTCCACCTCTGTTCCCCACATGCATCCCACAGCTCCCTCCTTTACTCCCTGTAATGCTAGTGCATCTGTTCCCCCATTGTACAGCTTGTTGTAGATTGGATATCGATACTGTTGTTGACTTTGGATTTGGTATTCAATTCTGATTTTTTTTTTTATTTCCACCAAATGAACATATGACTGTCTGGTCTTGGTACCATCCATTTCTCCCCCTCCAATTATGAGGCTGATCAAGGTAATTTCAGTAATGGGGCTCTATTGAGGATATATAAAAAGATATGAGGCCAGAGAGATAGCGTAGAGGTAAGGCATTTGCCTTGCAAGCAGAAGGATGGTGGTTGGAATCCCAGCCTCCCATGTGGTCCCCCGAGCCTGCCAGGATCGATTTCTGAGCACAGAGCCAGGAGTAATGCCTGAGTGCTGACGGGTGTGGCAAAAAAAAAAAAAAAAAAAAAAAAAAAAAAAAAAAAAAAAAAAAAAAAAAAAAAAAAAAGAAAAAAGAAAAAAAAAGATATGAGAGAAGAAAAGAAAAAAAGAAAACTAGAAAAAAGAGAAAAGCAAACAAAAAAGAAAAAAACTAGAAGTCTGTCTAGGTATTATAAATATCCATTTAGGGGGACGGGCGGTGGCGCTAGAGGTAAGGTGCCTGCCTTGCCTGCGCTAGCCTTGGATGGACCGCGGTTCGATCCCCCGGTGTCCCATATGGTCCCCCAAGCCAGGAGCGACTTCTGAGCGCATAGCCAGGAGTAACCCCTGAGCATCACCGGGTGTGGCCCAAAAACCAAAAAAAAAAAAAAAAAAAAAAAAAAATATCCATTTAGAAGAAAGGGAAATAAAAGAAAAGGTAACAAAATAAAACAAGACCAAAAAAAACCAGACCAGCAACTTCTTAAAAAAGGATCGTGTTTCTTATTATTTTTTTCCCTTTTTGCATAAGCACACTAGATACTGGGGAAATTAGAATGGTAATTCCCTTGGCCTAAGAGATACAGGGTTTCTCTGCCCTTGAAGCATACTGTCATGTGAACAACTACAGGCTCCATACTCACTTATTTACACACCCCAAGGTTTTTTTATGGTGTAAGAAAACTTGCCGCTCAGATGTGGATGATGACATCCCACCTCTGTAACTGAAGATCTTGTTATTTGCATAGGTCATAGGGCGAAGGCTAGGAGAGATGTTTGTTTTTTTTTTTTTTTTTTTTTTTGGTTTGTTCGGTTTTTATTATGGTTCTAGGGGTTCTGTTCCATCACTGTTGTTGTAATCTGTCTTCTGTAATTAGTGATCTTGGTTTTTGCTCAGATCCTAGGATAGAGCCTAGGCTATAGTCTTTCAGTATGATTTCAGAAGTTCTGCTCAGTTGCAATTGTCAAAGTCAGACCTCTAGGATTAGAGATTTTGGTTTTTGTATGAGTCCTAGGCCAAGGCCTAGTCTAGGATCTTCCTCTTTAGTCCCTTGATAGGTTCTGTCCAGTCTATGTTTGTCAAAGTCAGTCTTCTGTAAATAGCGATTTTGGTTTTTGCTTAGGGCAAAAGATGAAATGTCTCCTGATTGCATCATAGCAATATCTTAGGTGATAAGATAGGGCATCCCTATCTTAGCTCAAGTTGTTGCCATTTCCTCATGTCAGGATGTCATGTTAAAACTAGATAAGTTGGGCCGAGAGAGAGCATGTTGGTAAGGCACTTGCCTTTCATGCAGAAGGATGGTGGTTTGAATCCTGGCATCCCATATGGTCTCCGAGCCTGCCAGGAGTGATGCGATTCCTGAGCATAAAACCAGGAGTAACCCCTGAGCACTGCTGGGTGTGACCCCCCCCAAAAAAAAAAAAAAAAAAAAAACTGGACAAGTTGGTGCCAGAACAGTAATCAGAGTTTTCCTGGGAGAAGTTTAGTTCCTGGTACTATTGCTGGGACCTGTGGGATTCTGGGTTGGACGGTCGCTGTTCAATCACATGGAGTCTAATTTGGGTCCACATGACACATGTTCAGGGAGCCATTATAAAAAGTATTATAAAAAGTATGGGTTCTTATCCCTAGAAATAAAGAGTTTTTTTCTATGCATAACACTTCCCTTTATTTAGAGTGCCTATGCAAAAGGGTATGGTGACATATTATATTGCTGGTGGATTTGGCGGTAAGAATAATAGTCTGCACAATCTCTGTGCCCTAGTTTTTGACCCGAGCTTTTATCCTAGGCAAGACTTTTCTTGTAGATTTTCATACCAGGCAGAACCAAAACAGGTAACAGGTGAAGTTGGAAAGAGAGAGAGAGAGACAGAGAGACAGAGAGAGACAGAAAGAGAGAAATATATAATATATATAAAAATAGAATAAATAAATAATACATTTTAAAAAGGCATCAAAGAAAATATGCTGTTTACGAGGTTAACTTACTTTTGGGAATAAATAGACTAGGAGGTAGTATTATGGAGGTATTAAACACATAAAGAAAATATAGACTTCCTTATTGAGTCTTTTGAGATATTCTTGTGGGAGTGGAATCCAGGGCAGTTTTTCATCACACATCATGTCTTGTTGAGTTTGTGAAGTTATTTGTAGCCATGAGGTAAGTGTCCTTGTAGAAGCCCCATTTTTTTAAAAATTCTTATCCCATAAATGACATTTGAGCATGTAGCCCAAATAGATTTAGAAATCATACGGTGAGAATCAGAGAAATAGTACAATGGATAAGGCATTTGCTTTGCACAGTGCCAATCCAGGTTTGATTGCCAGTACCGCATATGATTCAAAAGTGATCCTTAAAAAAAAAAAAAAAAGTGATCCTTAGTTCAGAGCCAAGAATAAGCCCTGAGCACTACTGTGGCCCAAAAATATAAAAAATAAAAAAGAAATTATATGGTTGTACTGCTGAGCTAATAAATCATGTACATTATAAAGCATATACTAAAAATCTAGAGTTGAAAATAAACAGAAATTCTATTTCCTTTATTTTTTCTTATACTTCAAAAAAACTTATCCAGGTGTCATTAGAAAAAGACCTCACCCCACTCTAAAAAACAGGGTTCTAATTCATAAACCACTGAAAGTCACTCATACCACTGTATAAGTCAGAGTTGCTCTATTCTGTGAAACCATCTTTTTTTTTTAACAAACATACATAGTAATAAATACAGAAGCACCAGAAACAAGTGGGGGGTCCTTATTTTTACTGGATAAGACCCTATCTCCTACTGGAGTAGGAAATTTCATACTCCCTCACTGTCCAGATCATATTCAAATTGTTCACCACAAACATAAATTCTACGCCCTTTCCATTTCCAAGGCCAATTCTAAATGCTACCTCCATAAAGACAGCTTTATAACTAAACAAAACTAATTTCTCCTTTATCTATACTGTCCATAGCAGTTTGTACTTGTCTTATATCATATATTACTTTCTATCCTATTCTATTATTATGTCAATATCTTATCTCCCTTTCTAGGCACTGAGTTCCTAGCATGTGAAAAATTCCTATGGTTCAAAGATTATTTATTACAGACGCAGCTCCTCAAATGCTCCAAAGTGAACAGGGTATTTGCAATAATATGCCAAAATCTGAAATTTAAACAAAATTAAAGCATTTTGGTCAAAGTTTCACTTAAAGCTACGATCACAAAATCTTTTAAATCTTTCTAAAACTATCTTTCACCTTTCAGAAATTATGTATGTTATGGGTCTCCAAAGAAACACTCAGGGTCCAGGGGGTCACTCCCAGTGATACTCAGCTAACCACACTAACTGGTCCAATGATAAGAACTCCCAGTGATACTCAGCTAACCACACTAACTGGTCCAATGATAAGAGACCAGCATTGTGCACTGCAGAGGCCCAGAGGCACTAGGAAGCTACCAGTTACAGCTGGTACTGCTGGGGAACTAAGGAATGCTGTGCTGGGTATAAAGCTCAAGACCTAGTGTAAACAAAGCATGTGTCCCTGACTCATCTTTCCAGCTCCAAAAATTAAATCTTTCATAATTAAAAATACTACTCTATAATTTCTAGCAAAGCAATAACTTATTCTAGAGTACTTTAGTGACCTATCTTAATTTAGTCTTTAAGATAGATTATTTGCTAGATAGCAAAAGAATCATTACATCTTTTATTATTTATATTGAGAAAAAAAACTGTTCACAGCTTTAAGGAACATTTAGAAAGAAAGCAAATATCAGAGCACTGCCTACTAACTTTCTATCCAATCAACAATTACTGTCTTTACCAGAACTAAAGGAGTATAACCCCAGCAAGCACATGCTCAAGAACTGCAACTAAACTGCCACCCTAGCAAGTACCAGGGCAAAATATGCAAGCACAGCCAGGCCAGTGTAACTCTTGATCATTACAACAAAAAAAGGAAGGGGAAATGGAAAAATCTTTAATTCAAGTATCCCTTTACCTACTTTCCAATTTTGTCCTGACTTTTTTATACATATAATGTCTCTTACGAATAGTAAAAAAAAAAATCTGCTACACAAACTTTCTGACTTTAGTGACATGGAGAGGTTAGTTGTAGTTTTTTTTTTTTTTTTTTTTTGGTTTTTGGGCCACACCCGGTGGTGCTCAGGGGTTACTCCTGGCTGTCTGCTCAGAAATAGCTCCTGGCAGGCACGGGGGACCATATGGGATACCGGGATTCGAACCAACCACCTTTGGTCCTGGATTGGCTGCTTGCAAGGCAAACGCCGCTGTGCTATCTCTCCGGGCCCTTTTTTTTTTTTTTTTTTTTTTTTAATCTAAACAAGTATGTTTAATCTTCCCACACACATTTCAGTTTCTGTTTAGTTATTCTCAGGATTTAGTCCGGGCTCTGTGCTCAGCAGTCAGGGGACCACTGTGGAGTGATACGAATTGAACCCACATTGGCTATATGCAAAGCAAGCACCTTATCCAATATAGTAGTTCTCAAAACCTGTAAATTATTTTAAAACTTTCTCCATTGCCATATTTATTTTGAGGGGGATCTAAGTTCAGATAAAAAGAGAATATACACGAGCACAGCTATAACATAGTGAATAGGGCATTTGCCTTGCACACAGCCAACCTGGATTCAATCCCTGGCCTTTCATATGGTCCCCAAGCCTGCCAGGAGCAATTTCTGAGCACAGATCCAGGAGTAACCCCTAGATGTGACCAAAACACAAAAACAGAAAGATAGATAAATAGATAGACAGGTAGACAGATGGATAGATAGATACGATAAAGGATACACAGACTTGTACTTTTGAAATAAATTCATATTGCAAAGTGTCAGAAATATGCATATGGTAAAACAACACACTGTTTCTCTTTTAACTATCTCTAAGGACCCAGTACTTTTCAGATTCTGTCACTTAATAGAAACTAGTGGACTTTATTAATTATGTATAATTTTTGAGAACTGACTATTGACTAGTAAAGTTAATTACATATCCAGAGGACTCAAAAAACTATGTTTTATCTGCACTATTCTCTCAAGTATCAAGTTAGGTGATAAGTCATTCTTGTGGCAGATGATCTATGTATTCCATTCACTTCAGGGTGTTTCAGTGTGAAAAGTGCTCTGACCTAATAAGCAAATCAAATTCAAAAAAAGTGCATCTCTTGAAGATCTAATCTATGAGGATAAAGAAGGCCATGAAAAGTGGTGCCCTCTGTTTTTGTTGCTGCTCAAGTTCTGCACTCTTCATGTACAAGATGACTCCTCTGGCATATGAATGTAGGTGAAGACATAATTTGTAGAATAATAGGCACTAATATTACACGCTGCTTCAGTACTGTCATATTTCCAATCCATCAAATTGATTAATGCTATAATAACTCCACAAACCTATCATTTGTGCACTAATGAAGTCAAACCCAGTTTATCCTTAGGCAACTTGATTTCAAAAGCTCATCTATGTCATTTCTTCAGCTTACTAAGACGACTTAGTGTTATCCAGAAAAAGAAACACACATATAGCCCATCTCCAAATTTGCATGGCTTCCTGCCAAAGGTATAAATGTAAATACAACTAATAGCAAAATGCTACAAGAGCATCTAACAGTTCCTAAACATGAATAGTTGCCACAAGACACATAAAGGAGGAAATAAATTTACAGGCTTGACATAAATCCTATACCAGTGGTATCAATAATACAGACACTAAATTTAAAATCTATCACGTTTTGGACAGTTATGATAAGGCTCATTTAAAACAGATTTATTAATATTTAAGACATAAATATCTCCCTCCCAAAAAAGGGGGGTGCACCATATAGCACCAAGTTAAAGCTTATGCAATGCATGTAGCCAACCCCAATTAAATCCCTAGCACCACATGGCTTCCTAAGTGTCACAGAAAGCAGGCCTGGAGATGCTCAAGTACACCCCATAATCAGATAATCCTCCTAGCAGTACAATGCCTGAGTGACCTCACATCCTTTGTTCCTCACATTGAACTAGTGGCCCTCTTAGTTGAAAATCACTGGGAGGGGTTACAAAATCTCTCCTAAACATTGTTTAGATCAAAATTAGAATTGTAAGAATTTCATTGTTAGATTCAAAAGCAATTCAAACTGCAAACAATAGTACAATTTAAAAAAAAAGTACTATGACCTAAATACTCTATGGCATGATTAAAATCTGAAATATGAAAATATATACAATGTGCCAGCAGACAATGGCTCATCATACATAGTTAAAAGGCATTTCCCTATCACCACAACAGTCAGTGACATGTTCATGTCAGAAATGGGCTCATGTGGGAGATTGAAACAGTGTTAAGACAACTTACTTAGATCATTTGACAAATTACAAAAAGTGTGTGTGTGTGTGTGTGTGTGAGTGTGAGCGTGTATTTTATAGATTGGGTAGCTTAGAAACAACAGTTTGGAAATGGGAGTGTAGGGGGAGTGTGGGTGTGTGTGGGTGTATATTTTATAGACTGGGTTGCTCAGAAACAGTGTAGGGTCCAAGGATGTAATTCAGTGGTAGAGTACATGTATAATGTCCTAATTTTAATCCCCAACACTGCCTCCCATGACAAAAAGCAGATTCCTGGCTCAGCAACAAGTATAATACCCTAACCCCCAAACTCACTATTACAAATAATAAAATCTGTATAAACTAAACAACAGAAATGGATTTCTGACAGTTTTGGAGGGTCAATCAGAGTGCCAATCTGGTCCGATTCTGCTTAAGAAGACTTTTTTTTTTTTTTTTTTTGGTTTTTGGGCCACACCCATTTGACGCTCAGGGGTTACTCCTGGCTATGCGCTCAGAAATCGCCCCTGGCTTGGGGGGACCATATGGGACACCGGGGGCGGTCTGACACAAGCACTTGCAAGGCAGACACCTTACCTCTAGCACCACCTTCCCAGCCCCAGAAGGAAGACTTCTTACAGGTCAGTCCTGTGACTACCTACCTCACATGAAGGCAGGGGTTCAGAAACTTTCTAGGATCTCTTTTATAAAGGTGGTAATCCAAATCATGAAGTTTCTGTCTTGTGATCTAATCCCCCTCAAGAATCCACACCTTCAAGTAGAATCATTTTGGAATTTAGGATTTCAATACATAAATTGGGAGTGTGAAGGCATTAAATTAAGGTTCCAGTAATTACTTTAAAAATATACAACAAACAAGTGCAGGTTCAAACATTAAAGACTACGCCAAAAATAAGCGCACCAAAGAATAAAGCAAGTATTCTAAAACACAAATACAAAGATTCTCAGACTCTGAAAGAAGATCCAGATCACAATTTTTTCCTTGAATACAAATTATCATCAGTCCCTGCAAGCAAATGATAATAATGATGATGACAGCAGTTAAGATTCAATAAGAATATTCAACAATACTTCAGCGGGCATTTGCCTTGCACATGGCTGAGTAGGGTTCAATTCCCAGTCCCAATATAGTCCTCCAAAACCACAAGGAGAATCCCTGAGTGCAGAGCCAGGAAGTAAAAGCCCTGATGACTGACTGCCAGGTATGGTCCCAAAAGCAAAAAAAATTTTATCAAGTCTCATATAGCCTATATTTGGAATATGTAAGAACTCTTGCAATCCAACAAAAATGACAAATAATTTTACTTTTTAAATTGCCATAGAATTTGAATAGTTTTCTCTAAAGAAGAGATAAAAAAAAATGCCACAAACACATGAAGACACTCAATATCCTCCATCATTAGAGAAATATAAACCAAAACTATAATTTAACATAAATATAATATCTCTTCACTTGATTGTATGGCTACAATCAATAATTCAGAAAGAAACAAGTGTTTAGTTTAGAGAATGGGGTGGCAGGGACTAGTTCAGCAGTCTTACAAAATACAAAGCCACGAGTTGATTCCCAGTGATACCCATAAGCCCTAAGCATAAACTCTGCTGCCTGCAGCCACAATAGCTATAACAGTGTGTGCAATCTCTGGGGCACAATCAGATAGCACAAATACTACAACTGAAGTAGATGATTGTCAGTGACCATTACTACTAAAAGCAACACAAGCACTACAACCAAGAGTTAAGTAAGAACCCTGTCGAGCATGTTTGAAGACTACAACAAATTGAGAACAATAAAGCCAGAATTGCAAAAGCACCACAACTAAAAGAATATACACTCCACAAGTACTGCAATTCAAGTGCGTGGCTCCCAGTAAGTACCACAACCAATGGCATGTCATCCCTGACCAAAAAGAGGAGGCAGAAAAAGAAGACTTTGGATCTCAAAACTACTGAAGGAGTGCAAAAAGGTGGGCAGTGCCTCAAAATTATTGAATTGGGATTATCATAGGGCCCAGCAATTCCATTCTTTGTTATCAATCCAAAAGATATAGTGACAGACATATATCCACAACAAACACTTGTACATGAATGCTCACTGCAGCACTATTCACAATGGTCAAAAAGTAGAAATAGCCCAAATGACCATCAACTGATGCATATGCTCACTCCATAATAATAGAACAGTATATGGCAATAAAAAGTACCCAGTAGAGCCAGAGAAGTAGTACTATTGTAAAGCACTTGCATGAGGCAAGATTGAACTGAGTTCAATCTCTGAGACCCCAAGTCTATCAGAAGTGATACCTTTCATAATTGCAGAAGTAGGAGTAAGCACTGAGCACAGCTGGGTGTACCCCCACCAAAAAGAAGACACAAGAATTGATACATGCCACAGTATGGATAAAGTTCAAAAGCATTATGTCCACAGGAAAAAAAGCCAGTCACTATAGAAAACATGCAGAACAACTCCTCATAATGTTCAAATGTTCATAAAAAGCAATTCTGCAAGAGCTGGAGTGGTAGCACAGCGATAGAGCATTTGCCTTGCACGCAACTGACCCAGGAGAGTTGTGGGTTCTATCCCCGGCATCCCATATGGTCCATCCAAGCCAGGAGTAATTTCTGAGCACAGAACCGGGAACCCCTGAGTGCCACCAGGTGTGCCCTCCCCAAAAGAAAAGTTATTCTGCAAAGACAGAAAGGTTAATAATCATTGACTCAGATTAGGGATTAGAACTAGAAAGTAATACAAATGGACAAAGAATTTATTTTTATTGTGACAGAAATAATTCAAAATTAGACTGTGACAATATGCACAATTCTGTAAATGCACATTGTTTGTTTTAAAAGGGTATATACATTATACCACAATAAAGTTAAGGTAAAATATTTTTTTAATTTTATTGGGTTTTTGTTTTGTTTTGTTTTGGTTTGGTTTTGGGGGCACACCGGCAGTGCTCAGGGGTTATTCCAGGCTCCATGCTCAGAAATTGCTCCTGGCAAGCTTGGGGGACCATATGGGATGCCGAGATTCAAACCAATAAGCTTCTGCATGAAAGGCATACGCCTTACCTCCATGCTATCTCTCCGGCCCCAATTTTTAAAAAATTTAACTCTCGAGACACTTGGGGGCCTCCCCAGGCATCCCCTGACGGCTTGCCTCGGCTGAGGTGAGTGTTTGGGGGCCGGAGTTGCGGATCAGGCTGACTGCTGGACCCCTAGGCCCGGCAGACATTTTGGGACCTCCCCCAGCCTGCATCAACCTGGGAACTTTGACCTCATTCAGCATTAATCTCTTCAAGGCGTGTCTCGCTGAGGCTGTGTTTTCTGTTGGAGTTGTGGATTGTGCTGGTTTCCTTTGCTTGGCAGACACTTGGGGGCCTCCCCAGGCATCCCCTGACGGCTTGCCTCGGCTGAGGTGAGTGTTTGGGGGCCGGAGTTGCGGATCAGGCTGACTGCTGGACCCCTAGGCCCAGCAGACATTTTGGGACCTCCCCCAGCCTGCATCAACCTGGGAACTTTGACCACCTCGCCAATGAGTACCACCACAACACGTAGAAAAACCCACAACGTAAGCGAGACAATGGGGAGACTACGCAGACCAACTTCAACCATAGAGAATGAAGATGGAAACTCTGATGACCCAACAACGACCAACTACCTAAGCAGTCTTTCAGAAATGGAGTTTAGAGACGAAATATGGAGGTTGCTAACAGATATCAAAGAAAGTATAAATCAGAGCACTAATAAAAATCAAGAGAATATGAAGATAGAAATCAGAAAACTCCAAACTGAAATATCAGATCAGATAACAGGTCTGAAAAACTCAATAGACGAATTGAAGAACATAATGGATGAGTTTTCCAACAGGTTAACAGCAGCTGAGGATAGAATTAGTGCTTTAGAAGACGAGATGCATAACAACTTTACACAGCAGAAGAGATTAGAAAAAAGCCTCAAATCAAATGATCAGACAATGGAAAATTTACTCAAAGAATATGAGAAGATGAAAATAGAAGTCTTTGATAAGCTCAACAGAAACAACTTCAGAATCATTGGAGTTCCAGAGACCCAAGAAGAAAATCTTCAGGAAGAATCAATGGTTAAGAACATCATCACAGAGAAACTACCAGAGCTAAAGAAAACATGTGACCAAATCCTGCATGCCCGAAGAGTACCAGCTAAAAAAGACCCCAGTAGAAACACCCCAAGACACATCCTAGTCACCATGATGAAACCCACCGATAGAGATAGAATACTGCAAGCAGCAAGATCGAAAAGGGAAATTACATTCCACGGAGCATCCTTGAAATTTACAGCAGACCTGTCACCAGAAACACTCAAGGCCAGAAGGCAGTGGTGGGACGTAGTGGCAAAACTCAATGAAATAAATGCTTCGCCAAGAATATTGCACCCAGCAAAACTAAGTTTCAGGTTTGACGGATGTATACACGGCTTCACAGATAAACAACAGCTCAAAATCTTTGCAGACTCAAAACCAGCCTTAAAAGAAAAACTGAAAGATCTACTCTAAAAACAAGACAGAACAAAAAACACACCAAACTTCTACACAAAGATGGCAATAAATCCCATGACAATTATTTCTCTCAATGTCAATGGACTAAATGCACCAGTTAAGAGGCACAGAGTGGCGAAATGGATCAAAAAACTGAAGCCAACCTTCTGCTGTCTACAAGAAACTCACCTGAATAGTCAGAATAAACATAGACTCAAAATCAAAGGCTGGAGGAAAATCATTCAAGCAAACAACACCCTTAAAAAAGCGGGGGTGGCCATACTAATATCAGATGACACAAACTTTATACTCAGAAAAGTTGTAAGGGACAAAGATGGATATTATGTACTAATCAAGGGATTTGTACAGCAAGAAGAAATCACTCTCCTAAACATATACGCACCGAATGAGGGTCCAGCAAAGTATTTAATACAATTGTTGACAAATCTGAAGAAGGATATCAATAATAACACAATAATTGTGGGAGACCTCAACACAGGCTTGTCAACACTTGATAGGTCAACCAAATGGAAACCCAACAAAAATATACTAGACCTGCAAAGAGAAATGGATGAAAGAGGCCTAGTAGATATATATAGGGCACTCTATCCTCAGAAACCTGGATACACATTCTTTTCCAATGTACATGGATCATTCTCCAGGATAGATCATGTGCTGGCACATAAAACATATCTCCATAAAATAAAAAAGATAGACATTTTGCAGGCTGCCTTTGCTGACCACAAGGCTCTGAAGTTAGATGTGAACTGCAAAGGGACACAGAAGAAAAAATTTAACACCTGGAAGTTAAACAGCCTCATACTCAATAACCAGTGGGTCCGAGATGAAATCAAGGAGGAAATCAAAAGGTTCCTGGAAACAAATGACAATAAAGACACAAACTATCAGAACTTATGGGACACAGCAAAAGCAGTACTGAGAGGAAAATGTATAGCTTTGCAAGCACACATCAGGAAGGAAGAAGGAGCTTACCTGAGTAGCTTAATGACACAGCTAATAGAACTAGAAAGTGCTCAACAAAAGGACCCAAAAATAGGGAGACAGAAGGAAATAACAAAGCTGAGAGCAGAAATCAACGAAGTGGAAACCCAAAAAACAATCCGAAAGATCAACGAAAGCAGAAGTTGGTTCTTTGAAAAAATAAACAAGATTGATAGACCATTGGCAAAACTCACAAAGCAAAAGAAAGAGAGAAACTTGATAACGCGTATTAGAAATGAAAAGGGGGAGATCACTACAGATACTGCAGAGATTCAAAGGGTATTCAGAGAATACTTTGAGAAACTCTATGCCACTAAATATGAGAACCTGGAAGAAATGGATAAATTTCTGAATTCATATAACCTTCCACGGTTGAATAAAGAAGAGGTAGCATATCTAAACACCCCCATCACTATTGAGGAAATTAAAACTGTAATCAAAAATTTACCCAAAAACAAAAGCCCAGGCCCTGATGGATTCACGAATGAATTCTTTCAAACGTTTCAAGAGGAACTACTACCAATACTGGCCAGGCTCTTTTATGAGATCGAAAAAACAGGAATACTTCCAAATAGCTTTTATGAAGCCAACATCACCTTAATACCAAAACCTGATAGAGATGCTGCCAAAAAAGAAAATTACAGACCAATATCCCTGATGAACACAGATGCAAAGATCCTCAACAAAATCCTGGCGAACAGGATCCAGTGCCTCATCAAGAAGATCATTCACTTTGATCAAGTAGGTTTCATCCCAGGAATGCAAGGATGGTTTAACATCCGTAAATCTATCAATATAATACACAACATAAACAACAACAAAAATAAAAATCACATGGTCATATCAATAGATGCAGAAAAAGCATTTGATAAGGTACAACACCCATTCTTGATGAAAACTCTCAGCAAGATAGGAATAAAAGGAACCTTTCTCAATATAGTCAAAGCCATCTACCAGAAGCCAGTGGCAAATATTATCCTCAATGGAGAAAAACTAAAATCCTTTCCTCTAAATTCTGGTACAAGACAAGGCTGTCCTCTCTCACCACTCCTATTCAACATAGCACTGGAAGCACTTGCTATAGCGATTAGGCAAGAAAAAGATATCAAGGGAATCCAGATAGGAAAGGAAGAAGTCAAGCTCTCACTGTTTGCAGATGACATGATACTCTACTTAGAAAACCCTAAAGACTCTACCAAAAAGCTTCTAGAAATAATAGATTTGTATAGCAAAGTGGCAGGATACAAAATTAACACACAAAAATCAATGGCCTTTTTATACACTAATAATGATAGGGAAGAAATGGACATTAAGAGAACAATCCCATTCACATTAGTTCCACACAAACTCAAATATCTTGGAGTCAACCTGACTAAAGATGTGAAGGATCTATACAAAGAAAACTACAAAACACTGCTCCAAGAAATAAGAGAGGACACGCGGAAATGGAAACACATACCATGCTCATGGATTGGCAGGATCAACATCATTAAAATGGCAATACTTCCAAAAGCATTGTACAGATTTAACGCGATTCCTCTAAAGATACCCATGACATTTTTCAAAGAAGTGGATCAAATACTTCTGAAATTCATCTGGAACAACAAACAACCTCGAATAGCTAAAGCACTCCTTGGGAAAAGGAATATGGGAGGCATTACTTTCCCCAATTTTAAGTTGTATTACAAAGCAACAGTTATAAAAACAGCATGGTATTGGAATAAAAACAGACCCTCAGATCAGTGGAATAGGCTTGAGTACTCAGAGAAGGTTCCTCAGACATATAACCACCTTGTTTTTGATAAAGGAGCAAAAAATCCTAAATGGAGCAGGGAAAGCCTCTTCAACAAGTGGTGTTGGCACAACTGGTTAACCACTTGCAAAAAAGCGAACTCAGACCCCCAGCTAACACCATATACAAAGGTAAAATCCAAATGGATTAAAGACCTTGATATCAGAACTGAAACTATAAGGTATATAGAATAACATGTAGGTGAAACACTCCAGGACATTGAGACTAAAGGCATCTTTAAGGAGGAGACAGCACTTTCCAAGCAAGTGGAAGCAGAGATAAACAGATGGGACTATATTAAGCTGAAAAGCTTCTGCATCTCAAAGGAAATAGTGCCCAGAATACAAAGGCCACCCACTGAGTGGGAGAAATTATTCACCCAATACACATCAGATAAAGGGCTAATATCCAAAATTTACAAGGTACTGACAGAACTATACAAGAAAAAAACAACTAACCCCATCAAAAAATGGGGAGAAGAAATGAACAGACACTTTGAAAAAGAAGAAAGGCAAATGGCCAAAAGGCACATGAAAAGATGTTCAACATCACTAATCGTCAGGGAGATGCAAATCAAAACTACTATGAGGTACCACCTCACGCCACTGAGATTGGCACACATCACAAGAAAGGAAAACAAGCAGTGCTGGTGGGGATGTGGAGAGAAAGGAACTCTTTTTCACTGCTGGTGGGAATGCCGTCTAGTACAACCTTTATGGAAAGCGATATGGAGATTCCTTCACAAACTGAAAATTGAGCTTCCATACGATCCAGCTATACCACTCCTAGGAATATACCCAAGAAACACAAATATACAATACAAAAAACCCTTCCTTACTCCTATATTCATTGCAGCGCTATTTACAATAGCCAGACTCTGGAAACAACCAAGATGCCCTTCAACAGATGAGTGGCTGAAGAAACTGTGGTACATATACACAATGGAATACTATGCAGCCATCAGGAGAGATGAAGTCATGAAATTTTCCAATACATGGATGTACATGGAATCTATTATGCTGAGTGAAGTAAGTCAGAGGGAGAGAGAAAGACGCAGAATGGTTTCACTCATCTATGGGCTTTAAGAAAAATGAAGGACATTTTTAACAATATCTCAGAGACAAGAGAGATGAGGGCTGGTAGGTGCAGCTCAGGACATGCAGCTCATCACATAGAGTGATGAGTGCAGTTGCAGAGATGACTACACTGAAAACTATCATAAAATGTGAATGAATGAGGGAAGTAGAAAGCCTGTCTCGAGTACAGGTGTAGGGGGTGGGGAGGAGGGAGATCTGGGAAATTGGTGGTGGGAATGTTGCACCGGTGAAGGGGGGTGCTCTTTACATGACTGTAATCATACAACTATAATCATGTTTGTAATCACGGTGTTTAAATAAAGATAAAAAAAAAATTAAAAAAAAAAAAGAATTTAAAAAAAAAAATGTGTTACCAGCATATTGATACAAAAATGCAAAATGAAGTGTTAATTTATACCACTGATTCCTTAAAATATGTTTCTCTCAAGATTTGATTTTAAAAAATTGTTAAGTCTAGTAAGCTCCTTGAAGAAATAATATATATCTCACTATAGATGCTTAGTTTAGTAAATACTGTTATTAAATACTATTATTATTAAAGTATTAATAACTAATTATTTATTAAAAACTAATAATATTATAAGTAAGCAATACTCTATAAAATATAAATAAGCAAAAAAAAAAATTTAACTCTCAATGAATTAAACATAAATATGTCTTTTGTTTTGGTTTGCTTTTGGGGCCACATCAGGGATGCTCAGGAATTATTCCTGGCTCTGCACTAAGAAATCACTACTGGCAGGCTCAGGGAACCATATGGGATGCCAGGTATCGAACTTGGCCCACATATGCAATATGTTGACTATCACACAACCACCTTATGAGGTAATACTACCACAATTATGCCTATTTTACAATAAGAAAACTGAAACTGAAGCATAAGTCATTTGGCCAAAGTCAATGTCAGGAAGTGATAAGACACCATTTGAATCCAGGTGTCTGGCACAAGATTCAGTGAAAATAAAAACTTACTAGCTAAACCTTACAGAGTGCACAAATTAACATTCCTGGACAATAATCATTAGAATTAAAGCAACTATAATAATTCTGTAACAGTAGTTCTCACTTCTTCACGCAAATACATCATCTAAGTAACTTTATAAATTGCGTATTTTCAGACAGAAGAAACTGTACCAAGGTTAAAGCACTTGACGAGCATGAGCTGCATCTGCAACCTTCTTGGTTCCCCCACTACCAGCATGGTTTCTAAACACAGAGAGAGATGCGCCCAAAAACAAAAATGGTGTATTTTCACAAATCCCTAAATCAATAGATACTGAAACAGTAGAGATGTGTTTTAAAATTTTTAGCTTGCCACAAGCACTCCTGGTAAATGTGATGAACAATGTTCAAAAAAATAATAATAATGATAGAACTGTGTCCTGGTCAAAGAATACCCTTGAAATAAAATTGAGTTATTTTCAACTATTCATTTGCCTCATAGAATGCTATAGTGAGGATCCATGTAGATTAATTTTATCCAAAATTTTTGTCTATCATACTCTACTTAAGAATTTGTGATAATTGGGGCTGGAGCACTAGCACAGTGGAAAAGTGTTTGCCTTGCACGTGGTCATGGTCGACCCTGAAGAACCCAGGTTCAATTCCCAGCATCCCATATGGTCGCTGGGTGTGGCCCAAAAACAAACAAACAAAAAAAAGAATTTGTGATTATGGCTTAAAGTCATATTTTAAAACATGCCAACGTAAAATGCTATTTTTTACAGTGTTCCAGAATAAGTCATTAAGATTAATGAACTGAGGTCTCACTTATTTTGGAACCAATGTGGTTAAAGGATAGCTTTTTCCATTAGAGGTAATCAATAAGGAAAATGAAATTAAGTTAGTAATTATGGGACTTGACCATGAGCCATCTAAAACTATGTAATACTAGACATCAATTTAAAAATGGTATCAAGAATTCATTTCATAAAACTGACAAATTTCTGGAGGTTAGTAAGGGTCAAGAAAACAAATTCACAGCATCTACAAACCAATAATTGGAGTTGACATGAATATAAGTTAAATATAAAACCTTCCATTCTGTCTTAATAATAAGTGTGCCATGCTTTCAAATAGCTATATCAGTCTGTCCCATTATAAAAATGATCTACCATTTTTCATTAATTTCCAATAAAAAGCAGATTAATTATATTTAATTAGAAATAGATATGAACCGAAGTCGTAAGGACTACTCAAATTGTGAAAACTTTTTGGGTGGTGGCCACACCCAGTAGGACTTGCAATGCTCCTAGTGATACTAAAGGACCATATGATGTCAGGGATAAGCCCAGGTCTCCTACAGGCAAAGCATGCAATCCAATCTTTTGAGCCATCTCCCCGGCCCTGATTTTTTTTTTTTGACTGATTATCTGATACTCATAAACAAATCAGAAACACTGGTAGCACATCTCAGCTTCTCTCATAAACACAAGATCAATAGCAGGACTTCTCAAAGACTAAATTAATGGTTAATATTAAAATTGCAGGGCTGGAGTATTAGCACAGAAGTAGGGCATTTGCCTTGCAAGTGGCCAACCTGGGACCAATATGGGTTCAATTTCTGACAACCATATAGTCCCCAGAGCCTGCCAGGAGTGATTTTTGAACGCAGAACAAGAAGTAACCTCTGAATGCCACAGGGTGTGGCTCAAAAGCAACAAGCAAAAAATATTAAAATTGCAGTTCTAAACCTTATACAGTAATTATGATTACAGAACCAATTTTTTTCCAACTATCTACTATATGCTCACTGATCTAAGCATTTTTGTATATTGAATCAACTGATCAGATTAGCAAAGCAAAAGCACTCTCTGCCTCCCCCTGAATTCTGCCAAGCAGCCTTGAAACTAAAGCTCTACAGAGAATTTGATTTGTCTTTACACCTTCTGAATCCTGGCAGAACTGCAGGATTCCCCAAGACGGGAGGGCAGGAGCAGGTGAGGGATGACAAGAAATAAAATAACAGCCAAACCACCATATTTCATTGTAGGAGTGGAAAATCCTCAGAGACTTAGAGATGAGAATCAAGTGCATTAACTGAGCAAACACAGATTCTTATACTTACAAAATTGCAAAATATTACATAAAAAAAACAGGTGAGTATAAAACTGCCCTGTCATTGCTCTCTAGGATCTAATTTTATTGAGTAGAGTGGGGCCAGAAATGAGAGAAGGTGACAAATTCACATAACTACACACAATCCAGTAAGACTGGGGGTGGGGGGAGAATCTTAATTCTGCCAAGGGCTATTTGTATATTAATAACAGTATTCATGGGCCATACAGTACAACCAAATGGGTTGCAGGAAGCAAATAAGAAGCATCTCAGTGTTTGTCCCATCAAGTACCAGGGCCAGACCACTTCATTTCACAGGTGTTCTACAATTCTTGGGCTGGAAAATTCCCAGCTCCCGAAAATAAAGATAGATGTTATAGGGGAAACCAAATCTTGGAAGTCAGACATGTCTGTATGAACTATCCCCAATTCACCCCCAACTCCACAAAGAGCAATTCCCACTTCAGCCTGAGTTCCACAGCTCACCAAGAATCAGTTGCAGGAATCATTTCCCACACCAGGCAGAACAAGTGGGACTCGGGTGTGCTGGGTGACTGGCTTCTGGGACTGATCAGATGTGATCCATGCTGGTGCTTGGAGCAACTCTCATCAATCCTAGATTTCTCAGACAGTTCCCTGAGTGACAAATGTTGGCAGAGAGGGAAGCAGCCACCTTCCTGAGGCTGCCATCTTTCACCTCCTACTTCACATAAGCCACAGGTAACAATAATAACAAGCAGTCCAATAAGTTCTATTAGAACCTCACTGCCACACTTTTCCCTATCCACCACAATACCTAAGTGAGGTCCATTCCCCCATTCCCCAAGAATATGAGCAGATCTGTAACTCCCCAGTGACCAACCAAACAGAACAGTGAGAATGATGCAGAGATAATACCATGACAAGCCCAGATTGGATATAGACCTTTAGAACCCAGTGGCTGAGGCTCTGAAAAAGCCCAGACCATAGACTGAAAACAGGTTTCAATGTCCAGAATTCAACCCAAGATGAGTTCCTAACCAACATCTATCTACTACAGACATGAGAGTTAAGATGCTTCCAGATGTTGCCAACCTTTACCTGTTGGATCATCCATAACTAAGTGTTCATAGCTGGAGATCCAGACATTAAGAAAGAGACGAGCAATCTCCCCTGTGACCTATCTGAATCACAACCCACAAGGTAGAAGCATAACAAAATGGCAGTACTGTATCCTTAAGGTTGAGGTGATTTGTTACTCTAATGGTAGCTGAACAGCTACAGTTTGGTAATTACAATTCACAGTCTCAACTACAATTACCAGTTAGTTAATAAATAGTTTTCATCCACCATTGAAATTAGAATGCTAAATTAGTAACAGAAAAAAATAACCTAACAAGGGCTAACAAAAAAGAACAGTATTATTTCTTTTTAAACTGGCTTATAATTCATTTTAGATTAGGTAGGAACATGAACCACAGAGACAGCACAGCTAAGATAGGATGCTTGCTTTGCATGCAGCTAACCTGGGTTTAATCCTCAGTATCCTTTATGATCCCCCAAGCACTGCTAAGTGTAATTCCTGATTACAGAACCAGAAATAAGCACTGAGAAGTGCTGGGTATTACCTACTAACTTAAAAGAAAAAAGTAGGAACATTACCTGTAGATTCCAAAATCAAAAGACTACAACTAAAGACTAATAGAAACATTTACTAGTGAAGAATAACCAAAAGAAAAGGAGGTCAACATAAGCTGAGATCATTAACGAATTCACTGCCATATTTTATCCATAAAATATAACTTACACTTCAAGGTTCTTGAGTATTAACAAAATTTCTCTTCATGTCTATCAAACAATATGATTTATTTCTATAAACTCCTACTCAGTACTCTGGTAGGATAATGAAATATGACACACAGGATAAAACCCATTATAATATCTAAAGATACTAATAAATATCCCAGGGCCATTGGGATAAAAATACATAAGTTGTTTTGGATTTTTTTTAATCCAAAGCAGGCAGACTAAGTAAGCTTCTTTTCCTTGTAAAATTTCTTAGAGATAAAATATATCATCAGCATAGAAGAGCCAAGTTTGTAAGGACAATGAATGACTTTTATGGTTTTTATTTTACTAATGCAGTTATAGTTAATGAAAATTGTCATGACAAAGATGTTTTTATGAAAAGGACCTTCTTTATTACTAACCAATCAAATTTCATTTTATTACTACTGTAGAAAAGTCCAAAACCATTATTCATTTATAGAGCATACAAAAATAAGAAAAGTGTTCAAGAATAGAATAGATCATTTACAAAGCAATAAAAAATTAAAACATGCATTTCTCTTACTTGACAAGGCAAATAATTCTACAAATAAATGTCTGTAGTTAGATATGCTGTATCTTATAACTTCTTCTGGTCTCTGAATTAAAAAATTGAGGTCAGAATTTAATATTTCATCTCAACTTGATTATTTTCAGTCTGATAGTTACTCATCAAGAACTTTGAAAAATGTTTAAGTCTGATGACTCTTTTAATTTTCACTTAAATATGGAAGGCTTCTGATAATATTAATAACTCAAATAAATAATACTGGCAAATTCTGTATAACACTAATCACCAAAATATTTTATGCCAAAACTAAAAATCGTCTCATTTCAGAGTATAGTATTTTAATTAATATGTAAGAATTAAAACACATTATGCTTAACTTTCCATTATCTCAAGTTCAGTTAACAAAACTTTAGAATAAATTTTTTTTTTTTTTTTTGGTTTTTTTGGGTCACACCCGGCGGTGCTCAGGGGTTACTCCTGGCTGTCTGCTCAGAAATAGCTCCTGGCAGGCACGGGGGACCATATGGGACACCGGGATTCGAACCAACCACCTTAGGTCCTGGATTGGCTGCTTGCAAGGCAAACACCAATGTGCTATCTCTCCGGGCCCAACTTTAGAATAATTTTATATCAAAAATATTTAAAGGCAACTACCTAGGCATAATTAGGTACAATAAAATAAAATAGTCCACACTATCATCAATAAATTGTAGTTTGTCACTAATCTGAAGTAAAATCTATTTTATCTTTGTTTCGCTTCTCTGAATCTGCAGAGAGAGAGAGAGAGAGTGTGTGTGTGTGTGTGTGTGTGTGTGTGTGTGTGTGTGTGTGTGTGTGTGTGTGTGTGTGTGTGTGCATAAAGTAAAGGAGTTAAGGAGCTTGCCTGCCATGTGACCTGCCCAGGTATCCTATATGGTTCCTAGAGCCTACTAGGAGTGATCTCTGAGCGCAAAGCTAGGAGTAAAGCCAGAGTACCACCAGATATGGCCAAAAATTTAAAACAAGAATTTAAAAATCAATTTCACATATGCTCTATAGTATAAGACAATACATATGACTAATAGGAAGGGGAAAAAAATCTCTGACATATGATGACCAGTTCAGCAACTTTTCAATTCCTCAGTGCCTTACCCAAAACTAGAGAATCTTTAAATTACTTAGTTAAATAACTAAAATGTTACTTTTACTTACAAGAATAAGAGAATGAATACATGTTTTTCAATTATCTACAATTATCATCACTTGGTCTTCAAATATCCAGATGTAAATAAATTTACAATTTTCTTCATTCTTAATAATCTTGTGAAAAACAGCATTACTTCTACTTCACAAAGAATCTGTATATATTTTTTCACTTCTTTTTTTTTTGGGGGGGGGTCACACCCGGCAGTGCTCAGGGGTTACTCCTGGCTATCTGTTCAGAAATATCTCCTGGCAGGCACAGGGGACCATATGGGACACCGGAATTTGAACCAACCACCTTTGGTCCTGGATCAGCTGCTTGCAAGGCAAACACCGCTGTGCTATCTCTCCGGGCCCCATTTTTTCACTTCTTTAAGTCTCTTGAAACCCTCCTGAATTTGTTTTAAAGTTCATAATTTTCAAAGAATGCTTTAATGCAGAAGAAAGATGGGAGGAGGGAAGGAAAGTAACAAAACAAATCAATACTGGTATAAAAACAAAAAATCTTTTAAGATGCCTATTTTGATCATACTGAGTGTCAATGTACTTACATATGAGTACCATAGAATCCTGTAAAACTGCTTTCCTAGATTATTCTATAAATTAATGGTAGGGCTAGAATGAGCCTATTAATAAATGTAAATAATTAAGCAGCCATATGATCACAATGTGATAAATGACGTATTTCCAGTTCTCTTTTTTCATCCTTCATATAGTTTACTGACTCTAAATAAAGAACAGAAAAGATCTTGTCCTAATTTTAGAAAATTAATAGTTACCGTATGATGAAATTAACTCATATGCTTAAAATATAGCACAGCAAAGTAGTGAGGTAATAAGATCATGCCCCAAAAATGG
The DNA here is from genome assembly GCF_024139225.1 of Suncus etruscus. Lineage (NCBI taxonomy): Eukaryota > Metazoa > Chordata > Mammalia > Eulipotyphla > Soricidae > Suncus > Suncus etruscus. Next base: position 90,169,002 of record NC_064852.1, read on the forward strand.
TATATTTAATATAATACTTTTAACATTTTCTGCTCTCCAAAATGGTAATGGAATAGAATTATAAAGATACCACCCTCCAACAATCTTAAGTAATAAAATAAAAACTTGAATATTTATTATGAATCTTATACTGAGTGTTAAATATATATTATAAAATGTGATCACTTTTACAACTAAGCATGTTGTGGCCCAGAGAAGCAAGCCAAAAACCATAGAGCTAGAAGAAAACTGAACCTAGAAAAAAATTAAATACTATTAAAATGTATAAAAGTTATATGAAACCATAATACTCCATGAATAATCAAAATAATCCATAGGGGCAAGATGAGATGAGAGGTATTGCATACCCTGACTTTATACTCTAAGGCTATAGAAACTGAAACAATCTAATACTAAAATTAAAACAGACTTTCAGACTAATGATAAAAAATTAAGTAACCCTTCACATAGTCAATTTATGACAAAGAAGCACCAAAAAAAATTAATAAAATAAAATAATAAAGAGGGGCCAGAGAGATAGCACAGCAGTAAGGCATTTGCCTTGCAAGAGGCCGACTCAGGACCTAAGGTGGTTCGAATCCCGGCATCCCATATGGTCTTGTGACTGCCAGGAGTGATTACTGAGCACAGAGCCAGTAGTAACCCAAGTGCTGCCGAGTGAGGCCCAAAAACCAAAAGAAAAAAAAAAGAAAAGAAAATCTCTTCAACAAAATATTTTGTGAAAATCAGTTAATTATATGCAAAAACTTGAAAGTGGAACTACTACCTTATACCACACACAGAAGTTCATTCAAAACAAATTGAAGATCTCAATATTGGGACCAAATCCATAAAATACAGTGAGAAAAAGAAAGGAAGAACTCTCCATGAAACTGACTTCCGAAGTTTCCTCAAAATTCTACCCCATGATGAAGAAAGCAAAAGCAAAAATAAACCAATGATTCTATCTCAAGCTAAAAAGCTTCTGCACCACAAAATAAATTATGGCTAAAATAGTATGAGGCAGGAAAGCAAATACAATGCTGAAGGAGTTTGCCTTGCAAGCAGTTGACCAACAGTTCAATACCCAGTTCTACATATGTTTTCCCCAACTCCTCAAGCACTGTCAGAAGCAGAGCCAGAAGAGATAAACTTGCACATTCCACTCTGGAATCAACTATGTAATATGGCTTTTTTTATTTCATGGGGCTCCCTTCTCCCTCTAAACAAATTTCCATTTTCTCAAACACATTACCTTTTCTCTCACCCCTTTTACAAAATTATTTACTAAAAAAAGAGAGAAATAGCACAGTAGGTAAGGTGTTTCTCTTGCATGCAGCTGACCTGGGTCAATACCTGACATCCCATCTGGTTCCCTGAGACCACCAGGAGTAATTCCTCAGTAATCCACTGGGTGTGGCTCAAAATTTAAAAAAAAAATGTAATTAAAATTTAAAAATAAAATAAAAATACACCCTACTGAATAGGATAGAATTTCTGCAAACCATACATCTGACAAAGGACTAATATCTAAGCATCACTAATAGAAAGCACTCAGCAACATAAAAATAATACTATCGGAGCCAGAGTGATGGTTCAGGCGGTAGGGTGTTTGCCTTGCACGTGCTAACCTAGGATGGACTGTGGTTTGATACCCAGGAGTCCCATATGGTCCCCCAAGCCAGAAGCGATTTCTGAGCACATAACTAAAAGTAACTCCTGAGCATTGGTTGTGACCCAAAAACCAAAAAAATAAATAAAAACCCTATCAAAAAATGGGGAGAAGTACTGAAAAGACACTTTTACAAGATGGTATACAGATAGCCAATCAGCCCATTAAAATACATTCTTCACTGATATTCAGGGAAAATCAATCAAAATGACAGATATTACATCACAGCAGTGGCCTTGAGAGAGAGAGAGAATATGTGTGTGTGTGTGTGTGTGTGTGTGTGTGTGTGTGTGTGTGAGAGAGAGAGAGAGAGAGAGAGAGAGAGAGAGAGAGAGAGAGAGAGAGAGAGAGGGGGGGGGGAGAGAGAACCAAAACTGATAGCAAGTTTTGAAAAAGAAACCCTGCACACCCATTTTTTATTTGTTTTTAGTTTTAGGGTCATATCCAGTGATGCCTGCGCTAGCCTAGGATGGACCGCAGTTCGATCTCCCAGTGTCCCACATGGTCCCCCAAGCCAAGAGCGATTTCTGAGCACATAGCCACACCGGTTGGTCCAAAAAAAAAAAAAAAAAAAAAAAAACAATTAAAAAAAAAAAACAGTAACAAAATAGGACCCTGGATCTGACACCAGTGGCCATAGAAAATGTGAAAACATGAAGGGATCCACTCTGCAGATTTCTGGTGAGTGGTGCTCAGTTCCCTTTTCTCTCCCTTATGAGTGTTATCTGGTGTCATTGTGGAGCCCTCAAACCTAAAACATGCCTGGCAAAGGGATAAGCAAATGAGTCAGGCCTGCCCATCATAAAATTTCCTCCATTCTTTTGGATCCAATGGCTGCTCTAAATTTGGTAACACAACCTAGCACGGCTAACTGAACTATTTCCTAAAATATATCTCCTATATTTAAAAAAAAACACCTAGAGGCCAGAGAGATAGCATGGAGGTAAAGCATTTGCCTTTCATGAAGAAGGTCGGTGGTTCGATTCCCGGCACCCCATATGGTCCCCTGAGCCAGCCATGAGCAATTTCTGAGCATAGAGGCAGAAGTAACCCCTAAGCACTGCCTGGTGTGACCCAAAAACAAAAAAATAAATAAATAAAATCCATTAAAAAAAAAAACAACAACACCTAACCAGAAATAGGCTGGAAAAATATTTGATTAAAATAAACAAAAGAAAGTAAAAATTTGGGGCTGGGCGGTGGCGCTGGAGGTAAGGTGCCTGCCTTGCCTGCGCTAGCCTAGGACGGACCGCGGTTCTATCCCCCGGCGTCCCATATGGTCTCCCAAGAAGCCAGGAGCAACTTCTGAGCGCATAGCCAGGAGTAACCCCTGAGCGTCACAGGGTGTGGCCCAAAAACCAAAAAAAAAAAAAAAAAAAAAGAAAGTAAAAATTTAAAATACACAATCTGAAGGGGCATTTGCCTTGCACGTGGCCAACCCAGGTTTGATACCAGGCATCACATTTAGTCCACTAGCAGGCCAGGAATGATTTCTGAGCACAGCGCCAGGAGTAATCTCTGAGCATGCCAGTTGTGGCCCAAAAACCAATACATACATACATACATACATACATACATACATACATACATACATACATACATACACACACAGGCTGTTACAATAGATTTTGAAAATCATAAGTATCCCAGAATATTTGAGAGTGAAGGGATAAAAAGGGGCAGAGAGGGTGAGAAACTTGGCATTTAAAAATTCATACAAAAACTGAAATTATAAATGTATATATTTAAATATATATAATATAACACAGGTTATAAAAAATTATAAAATATTTTTAAAACCATTTAGTATCCATTACTTTTTTTTTGAAGGATGTATTGCAGGTTCCTTTTTATTCCTGATTTTTTTTTTGGGGGGGGCGCACCTGGCGGCAGCACTCAAGGGTTACTCCTGGCTCTCCACTCAGAAATTGCTCCTGGCAGGCACAGGGGACCATGTGGTATGCCAGGATTCGAACCACCATTGGTCCTGGGTCATCCGCTTGCAAGGCAAACGCCCTACCACTGTGCTATCTCTTAGGCCCCTTTATTCTTGATTTTTCTCTGGCTTATCATGCTAGGTTTCCAGGGTCTAGTTTCATATCTCTAAAAAGTGGATCATACTTACCACACTTCCTATCAAAATGCCAGTACCATTCTACTACCAAAGGAACCCCTCTCTTTTTTCCTCCCACCCTATGGCTCCCCTCTCCTACCAATTAACTCCTCCAGAAGTTAATTTTAGTTTTTACTAATTCATTTACTTTATTCATACTCAGGAATGAAACTATCCACTGTCTTTTACTTCCTGATTTCACCTCCTGTTCTAGACATTTTGTACCAAAGGACACATGTTTTCATTTGTAAAAGAGCAGTATTCCTCTGAGTATACATATCATAGTTCACATACATGGCCACCTTTGATGGGCATTCAGGTACATTTCAAGTTTTGGCAACTGTACTTTGAACACAAGAATCTAAGTATCCTATTGAATTAATGTTTTCATACCATTTGGATAAATTCCCAGGACTGATACTGTACAAAATAATATGATTTCCAATTTTTCTTTTCTAAAGAATCTTTGTACCTTTTACATTCCTTTGTACCTTTTAATCTTTTACATTCCCATCAAGAATGTACCAAGGTCCATTTTACTCCACACCCTCACTAACACTTGCTGTTTCCAACTTTTTTTAACTAGACAGTTCTCACCAGGCAGGTAATATCTCACGTACTGTGATCTGTACTTTCCTAACAAGTGTTGAGAAATTATCCCTAGGGCCCGGAGAGATAGCACAGCGGCGTTTGCCTTGCAAGCAGCCAATCCAGGACCAAAGGTGGTTGGTTCGAATCCCGGTGTCCCATATGGTCCCCGTGCCTGCCAGGAGCTATTTCTGAGCAGACAGCCAGGAGTAACCCCTGAGCACTGCCGAGTGTGGCCCAAAAACCAAAAAAAAAAAAAAAAAAAAGAAATTATCCCTAAGGCCAGAGAGATAATACAATGGGTAGGATAGTGTGCCTTGCACACAGCGAATCTGAGTTTAATCTCTCACACTCTATAAAGTCCCCACCAAGTGTAGAGCCACAGGAGTGAGACCTGAGCACTACCGAGTGAAGTGCAAAGACAAACATCTTCCCTCCCCCATTAAAAGGATTCCTGTGTCTCTGGATCATCTGCATGTCTTCTTTAGAGGAACAAGTCTATTCAGGGTTTTTTGTTTTGTTTGGATTTTTTTTTTTTTTGGCAGGGGGAGGGTTTGGGCCACACTCAGTGATGCTCAGGGGTTACCCATGACTATGCACTCAGAAATCACTCCTGGCCAGGGGGACCATATGGGATGCCAGGGATTGAACCACGGTCCGTCCAGAATCAGACATGTGAAAGGCAAATGCACTACCACGGCGCTATCGCTTGGGACCTCTATTCAGGTTTTTTTTTTTTTTTTTTTTTTTTTTGGTTTTTGGGCCACCCGGGGGATCGAACCTCGGTCCGTCTCCTAGGCTAGCGCAGGTAAGGCAGGCACCTTACCTCCAGCGCCACCGCCCGGCCCCTCTATTCAGGTTTTTATTTACGTATTTTATTGTGTTTTTGTTTTGTGTGATGTCTGTTCTTATATAATCAAAAAATTAGCCCCTTTCAGGTGTTAGTCTGTTCTTCTCCCAATTACTAAGTTGCCATTTTAGTTTCATGGTACTTTCTTTCACTGTTAAAGTTTTTTAGTTTAACATAGTCCTATTTTTTAATTTTTGTTTGTTTCCTTGTCATTGGAACTGAGTCTCCAAATACATCTCTGGTATTGAGGTCCAGAGTATATAACCTGTGTTTTCTATTCTGGGTAGTTTGTGGTTTGGGTCTAATACCTAAGTGTAATCTGCTGTGAGTTTATTTTTTTAGGTGGTATTAGTGATCATTTCACATTTATTTCATTGGGGACTTTTTTTGTTCTAGCCTGGTTTAGTGTTTTTTTGAAATTTTAGGGTGGTGGGCAGGGGGCACACCTGCTGTACTCTGTGTTCAGGAATGACCCTATAGTGGGAGGCACAGGTAGGGGGCCATTGGTGGTACTGAAGAGTTAACCAGCTCCTTAGAAGCAAGCACCTTAATCCTCTGCACTGTTTCTCCATCCTGTGTTACACTGGCTTGTGTATGGCTGTCCAAATCTCCAAACTCCATTCCTTAACAGTAGGTTTCTTATCTCAATTGTACGGACTGACTCCTCCATTATAGATTCATTGTTCGTGTATGTGTAGACCTATTCCTGGAATCTCTGTCCTAACACATTGGTCTATGTGCCAGTCATTGTTCCACTATCACACTTTTAATTACTACTGCTTCATAATATAATTTCAAATCAAGTAGTATTTTTCTTCTTTTCTTTCAGAATTACTTTTGTATTGCTATCCATAGTTCTAAAATTTTTGTTTTATTTCCTTGAAAAATGTCACTGGCATTTTGAAAGACACTGCATTTTGAATCTGTAGATGACTGTAGATAAAGAAGTCCATTTTAATGATGGCTATCCTCCTGATGCATAAACAAAAAATGACTTTCCATTTGTTTGTTTTCTTCTATTGCCTTTAATAATGACTTTTTATTTTCAGTATTTATGTTTTTGCCACTTTTGTTAAACATACTCCTAATTTTTTCTTTTTTAATGAAATTGTAAATGGAATAGTTATTTTAAATGTCCCTGCCATCCAAGTCACTATGTACAGAAAGAAGACAGTATATTAATACTGTCTCCCAATTATTCAAATACTTAACCAGTTAACTGCTGTGAATAGATTTTTCTGCTATAATCAAAGTCCCTAATCAGTGACCTTTATCTTAATCAAAAGAGATATTATTCTGGATATATCTGAATCATATATAGCTCTTTAGAGATGTCTCAGTTCTATTAGGGACCAAAAGCTACAAAAAGTTTGCTACCTACATGGACTCCTCCCATAGCCCTTTTTATATCTCCAAGAAAGCCACATTACTAGAATCACCTTGATCAGCATCATAATTGGAGGGAGAAAAATGGATGGTACCAAGACCAGACAGTCATTTGTCCATTTGGTGGAAATAATAAATGATCAGATTTGAACATAAAATCCAAAGTCAACGACAACAGAAATGATACCCAAACTGTACATGGGGGGAACAGTTGCACTAGCATTACAGGGGGTAGAGGAGGGAGAAGTGGGATGCATGCTGGGAACAGGAGTGGAGGGAGGACAACACTGGTGGTGGGAATGCCCCTCATTTATTACTACTATGTGCCTTAAATATTACTGTGAAATATTTGTAATTCACTTTGCCCACATTAAAAAAAAAAGTATTTGCTAAAGATTCTCTTTTCCTCTTAGATCTCCCCTTCCTGAATATGTGCCATGTGAATGTGGTACTTTCATGGTCAATGCACAGAACAGCAAAAACCAATTCCTTGAATGTTTGTTTATAATGTATGTATAATTAGAGCAAGAGATTGAGATTGAGACTGAGATTCTGTAGTTTCTGCCTCTATGTTTGAGCTAATATAAATGGAAGATTATATAAGCTTTGGTTTCTTCATTACAACAAAAATACTATGCAATCATTTAAAATTATGTGGGGGCCAGAGATGTATTGTATTGCCTTGTGTGTGGCTGTGGAGGTAGTGACCCTGGTTCAAATCCCCAGCACCACATGTGCCCTGAGCAGTACCAGGGGTCATTCCTAAATACAAGCCTGCCAGGAATAACCCCAAAAACTCCTGAAATTAATAAATAATGTTGGGTCATGATACTTGCAGCTCAGTTGGTAAAACACACCTCTTAGGCCCTGCGTAAATCCTAGAACCAAATAAAATGAGGTATATAATTCCATTTATAATCATGAAAAAGAATTCAAATGTCTTAGAACCAAAAACTCTACAGAAAAAACATAGCTAGAGAGAGAGAGAGAGAAAGAGAGAGAGAGAGAGAGAGAGAGAGAGAGGATGTATCTATGACAATTTTTCTTATTTAGAGATCAAATAAGATCACTTGCTTACCAATAAGAAAAAAGTTTTGAATTCTTTTTTCTTTTTGGTTTTGGGTTTTTTTTTTTTTGTTTTTTTTTTTTTGGGGGGGGGGGGGGAGTCACACCCAGCAGCACTAAGGGGTTACTCCTGGCTCAGTGCTCAGAAATCGCTCTTGGCAGGCACAGGGGACCATATGGGATGACGGGATTCAAACCACCATCCATTCTGGATCAGCAGCATGCAAGGCAAATCACCCTATTGTTGTGCTATCTCTTTGGCCCCTGAGTTCTTCATTTAAATGATGACTTCAGGTACTTTTTTTTTTTTTTTTTTTTGGTTTTTGGGCCACACCCGGTAATGCTCAGGGGTTACTCCTGGCTATGCGCTCAGAAGTTGCTCCTGGCTTGGGGGACCATATGGGACACCAGGGGATCGAACCGCGGTCCGTCCAAGGCTAGCGCAGGCAAGGCAGGCACCTTACCTTTAGCGCCACCGCCCGGCCCCTTCAGGTACTTTTTACTTTATTCCTTTTGTATTGAATTAATTTTCTATAATGACTATAATGTTATGTTACTATCAGAAAAAAATAATAAGTAAAAAGCAATATTTTTTATTTGAAAATAGAAAATAAAACAGGCATTTGGTTAAACAGGTACACAAAATCTTAAAGGAAAAAATATTTTAATTTGTTTGGAAACTATCCCAAGCAAAGTACCGTATTTGCCAGCATATAAAATGACGCTTCAACCCATGAAAAACTTCCTAAAAGTCGGGAGTCATATTATATGCTGATATACGGCATGCTGAAACTTGTTCTAGCTTCAGGGACGAGTAATCCGCACCCCTCTTACGTTTAAGAAGTAACTTACTTTTAAGACTTTTAGGAAGTTTTTCATGGGTTGAAGAGTCGTCTTATACACCAGCAAATACGGTAGGTATTTCAGGCATGATGGACAAACACTACAAGTAGTTTAGAAATGTAAGAGTTCAAGGAAATATGTGACAGCTGAGGCTGAATTGAGATACAGAATTGCAATAACTTATGGAAGGCTGTATTTGACTCAAGCCATGTACAATGAGGAACCAATATAGGAGTTACAAAAATGAGTGATGCTTGCATTTTAAGGAGGGGTGGGGCTGTGAAACACCACAAAACCTGACTAAGATTGTAGTGTGGAAACTATTTTGGACAAAGGCTACTAGAATGATCCAAGTGAAAAATGTCAAACCCCCAAACTAAGGGAACAGCTTACAAGTTAGTATTTCAAATAAAGTATTTGACACACACTTTTCACCTGCTTGCTAAAATATATTGTAATGCTTTAATTATAATCTTTTACAAATAAAATTTGTTCACCATAACTAAAAAATGTAGTTCAGAGAGCTAGTGCACAAACCCTGACCACAGCTAGAGTGACCTTACAGTCATCTGGTCCCCAAAAAAGAAGACAGGTACTTTCAAGATAGGTACTTCAGCAGATGGGCTGTGGCTTAGAAGTAGAATACTTGCCTTTCATATCAGAGACACTGGGCTCAATGCCCAGAATTGCAAAAAGAAAGTGTGGGAAAAGAGTGATATGGTTACAGTGGCATGGCTATAGCTCAAAGAACTGTAATATTCAGCTCTTTAAATATGAATAAATATAAGCTAAAAATATAGGGGCCAGAGTGGTGGTACAGTGGTAGAGCGTTTTCCTTGCAGCAGCTGACCTAGGATGGACCACGGTTCAATCCCCCTGCATCCTATATGGTCCCCCAAGCCAGGAGCGATTTCTGAGCAGATAGCCAGGAGTAACCCCTGAATGTCACTGGGTGTGATCCAAAAACCAATATATATATATATATATATATAGATATAGATATAGATATATAGATATAGATATAGATATAGATATAGATATAGATATAGATATAGATACAGATATAGATATATAGATATAGATATAGATATATATTGGTTTTTGGATGGAAAAATGAATATATATATATATTCATTTTTCCATCTGGTGAGATGGAAGACTATTGTCAGTAATGGATAGTATCTTGTCATACATTCATTGAAATTGTTTTCCACTCATAAATAGCGTTTTTCGCACTTTCCCTTCAGACTGGTAGTTAGTCTTTTTTCTCAATAATTTGTAGGCATTTGTCTTAATTATACAAGCTTTTTTCAATTACATGTAAATCTCCCACTTTCTCTCCCAAAGTCTTTACTTAGGCCTCAGAATCAAAGTTTAGGCCTCCAATTATACCCACAATTACTAAAATAATCTTTGGTGGCCCCCCCAAAAAGTACCCCAAAATAAATATTATTTTTATTTATATCTAATTATTTTAATCACAACTTAAATTTAATTCTTATTTTATGATTGCATGTGCAATGAGTGTGGAATTTACTCTTGTAATGATATATTAGATCTGTTCCAACACATTTGTTGTATTACTTATCTTTATCCTCCTACAAATAGCTATAGTGTCAGAAAAATATTTTAGAATTTTTAAATTTCATTTAAAGAGAAAATGCCAGGCCAGAGCGATAGCTCAGCGGTAGGGTGTTTGCCTTGCACGCGGCTGACCCATGACGGACCTGGGTTCGATTCCCGGTATCCCATATGGTCTCCCAAAGCCAGGAACGATTTCTAAGCCCATAGCCAGAAGTAATCCCTGAGCGTCACCGAGTTTGGCCAAAATAAAAATAAATAAAGAGAAAGAAAATGACAAACTTACTAAATATACATTGAAATGAATTCATCCCTTTTCTTCAAACAAAATCATGTACAGAGACATATGCATACAATATACCAATAGCAGCATACTCTCTTAAAAAACAGAGCAGCACTACTTAATGATCATATAGTTGTTTGGACTTGGTACCCTCTGTACCAAGTCCAAACAACTATATGATCATTAAATAGTAATAAAAATGATCAGACTTAAACACCAAATCCAAAGCCAACGACAACAGAATCCATACCCAATATACAACAAGCTAGATTCAGAGGGGATCACTTATACTAGCAGCCCAGGTGGGTAAGGGAGGGGGATATCAGATGCATGCTGGGAATGGGGTGGAGGGAGGTCAACTTCGGTGGTGGGAATTCCCCTGATTCAATGTTAATATGTACCTAAAACATTACTATGAAAGATATGTAATTCAATTAGATTAAAAAAATAATAAAAAATAATATAAAAAAATAGAGCGGCAATCTAAAGAAAGGCAATGATCTAACTACAAAAGTCTGTTAATTTACACCATAAATGGTAAAATAAAATCTAATCACTGTTTGAAATCCTCAATATTCAGATCACAAATAGTCTACTAAGCAACAAGTGCTCTGGAAACAATGGGGAACAAGACAAGTTTCTGTCCCAGCAATCCTGAAGCTTGCAATCTCTCCTGCAAAGCAGCGTATTTGAGTGAGAAAGGCCAAGAGAAATTTTATGTTCACACACATACAAAGACATGTAGCAAACTTTGATAATACACGCTGCGCTTCTAATTTCAAAGTGTTTTCCATTCCAATTCTTATTTCAAATGCAACAATTTAACCTCTTAACTATTAATTGATTAATTAACTCCATTTAAAAATCACCCTAACTTACTCTTCAGCTTATACCTACAGTAGTGAAGGCTCATTTCCTCGATTCCTTAAAAACTGCTTTCAGGACAAGCTCAAGAGCCTCAACAGCAAAAGGTAATTTACATGAAGTGAAATTCAGTTCAGCGAATCAAAGAAAGGTGTTTCAAAACGTACGTTAATTGGAGCTGCCAAGATGTTTCTAAGGGTCTTTAAGGGCCTAGCAAATGGCAGTATTGTGTCGCTAGGAGAGGAAGGAAGGAAGCAAGAACTTTCAGGGGACCCCCAATGTGACCCTCAAAGGTGACAGGGCGACCATGAGGGGCAATCACCTGAAACTAGAGATTCCAAGACTGAGAGACACCCCTGTTGCCACGTCCCCCAATTCCGACCTAGGCCCCCAATTCCAAGACCCCCAGCTCCACAACCCAAGAAAGAGCTGGCCCAATCAACTCCCAGAATCATTCCCAAGACGTGACCTTGACCCATCGTCTCCTCCTCAGTTTTCCGATCCCTCAGGATAGGAATCTGCTAGTCCTACCTACCCAGCCAGGGTGGGTGAGTAAAGGTCTCCAGACTTGGGGAAAACTGCAACCCTCGTCTCTGTCCTGTGCCCCCCCCCCCACGACATCCCACCTGGGCCCCGCCTCGGCCCGCGCTCCGCAGCCACGCGCGCTACCTGCGATCTGGGACACGAAGGCTTCCGCCACCAGAGACATCTCGGCTGAGGCGGCAGTGCGTCCACGCTGCCCGCCCGCTCCCGCTGCTGCTTATTTCTTCCCTCGGCAGCTCGGCGGTTCCAGGTTCCTAATGGGCTCCCACTCGGCGGAGACCCAGTTTTGCAAAGCCCATGCAACGGGGGCGGCGAGGTGGCGTGGCGGCGTGGCGGCGAGGAAGCCCAAGGTTACCGCCAGGCACTGCCGGGAACTTCCGGCGCGGCTGACAGCTGCGCACGCGCTCTTCCGCCGGCCCCGCCCCGGCCCCGCCCACTTCCCAGTCGGCGCGCGCCTAAGGCTCCGGAGCCCCGCCCACTGTCTCTGGGTCGTGGGCGTGGCTACAGCCTTGTTCCCGCCTCCCGGCTCCTGCTTTGGTGGGGGTGGAGCGCATCGCATCCCTGCAGGCGTTTCATTGCCTTTTTTTGCACGGGAGGCTTTGAAAACTGGGAGCATACTCTAGCGCACACTAGATCGCCAGCACCTTTCAAGATGTTTCCGCGTTCACTTTCACTTCATCCTCTAAAACATTGTTCTTGCCATTTTAACGGAGTCTAAAAATCTCACTCGGGCCCGGATTCAGAGTTCCATTCATTCTACTACTACTTAGTTGGATTGGTTCATGCACAGACATTAGTGTTTAATGATGCCCTTCTTGGGTGATGGGAAGGTTGCACGGGTGAAAGGGGGGTGTTCTTGTTATGACTGAAAGCCAACTACAATTATGTTTGTAATCACGGTGTTTAAATAAAGAAATTATTTAATTAAAAATAATAATAATTAGGGGCCAGTGAGGTGGCGCTAGAGCCAAGGTGTCTGCCTTGCAAGCGCTAGCCAAGGAAGGACCGAGGTTCGATCCCCCGGCGTCCCATATGGTCCCCCCAAGCCAGGGGCAATTTCTGAGCGTTTAGCCAGGAGTAACCACTGAGCATCAAACGGGTGTGGCCCGAAAAACCAATAATAATAATAATAATAATAATAATAATAATAATAATAATAATGCCCTTCTTCGAACGTGCTTACCCCAGGAGTAAGAAGTTTGAGCACCGCCTAAGGCCGGAAATATTTTGCTCTTCACCTATATGTGCTGCAAAGAAGCTGTCTGGAAGAATAAAGATAGAAATTTCAGTTTCAAACATTTCTCCACATTCTGGCATGGGATGGGGCAGAGAAAGGAAGCACTAATGCTCCCTGCTAACATTTTAATCGGTTAGGTAAAAGAAAAAAAATAAAAGACTTCTTGAATTTCCTATGCATTTTAAGAAAAATCAAAACGAGACTTAGAGGCATATAAAACTGTTAAAGTGAAATGGATGCAAAGATATAGAGAGCCCAAGCCCCAAATGACGGATGAGAAATAGATATAAAAAGGTGAAGCAATTGACTTTCCATCAGGAAGGAGAACAGAATGCCACACCAAGTTTCTGCAGAGGAAACCGCCCATTCTCAGAATTACCATTTCAGATGAAGAAAGCCAAGATTAACTCAAGGCCAGGGCACTCACCATGGCTGAGGTCTTCCTGGGTCCTCAGATCCTGTCCCTGTACGGGCCACTAGTTGTTGATTAAATTTAAAATATGAAGTCCTAGTGTGGTGGGTGAGGCCTTTCTTGGCTCTGCCCAGCACCTGTTGTTCCTTTGGCCAGCAGGTCTGAAGTTTGCAGGGTAACAGCAGAGAAATGATCCACAGGCAGTCAGTTAAAGTTTCAGGAAATATCCAGCTTTATTTCAAGGCCCTAACTGCCATGTGCATTTTTCCACATGGGTCTAAGCCAGCAGCCTCTTTCCTGCTTCTTTGTCTCTCTCCCCTCCCCCCCAGGCAAGGTTTATATTCCCAACTGCAGACTCTTCCCAGCTGTGGGTGGGTCCGACCATGCAGGTGATATTAGCATATGGAATTGGGGAAAGGGTAACAAATAAAGATCTTGGGAGGTGAGATTTTCTACCTACCATGCCAAATAGTAAGGTTTTAGGGGGCTGGAGAGATAGCATAGCGGTAGGGCATTTGCCTTGCACGCAGCTGATTTGAATAGATGGTGGTTCAAATCCTGGCATCCCTTATGGTCCCCCTTATCTGCCAGGAGTAAGTTCTGCGCACAGAGCCGGGCCCTGAGCGCTGCTGAGTGTGACCCTCCCACCCCCCACCCCCCAAAAATAGTAAGGTTTTTAAAGATGTTATTTGACACCAACATACACATAAACAGCAGTGCTTGTGAAGTGACCTCTCTGGCTAAGATTCAGTTGACAGAAACTGAACAGTAGAGATTTAATGTTGAGTTTCTCTTGCTGTTCTGAGAAAGTTACTACTAATGTCAAAGAGTTATTCTATTTTATTTCCTCTCCTGTGGATGATACTGGCCAAGAGAAGAAACTATTCCAAGTGTTTGATGTCAAATGAAAGAAAAGCTTGCTTTATCTGTTCCTATCTATTTCTGTCTCTTAGAGAATTATGACTAACTCATCAAAGTGAAAAAGAAATATCTATTTGAGTTCTATTACCAAATTTGAAAAGTCAAAGCTAAAATGTTATTTGCACAGCAATGAATCTGTGGGAATCTGAAGGTTTTTTTTTTTCTGAAGTTTTCAGAAACTACTAAGTATTCAAAAAAATCAAAAAAGTCTCAAGCTCAGAGATAGAACTTTATGAGAGGTAGCAGGAGCTAAAGATGAGTTATATGCAAAATCAGCAGCCAGAATGGAGGTCAAGGGATGGCATTTGCCTTGCAGTAACCAACCTTGGTTCGATTTGCACCATATATAGACCTTTGAGCCTATAAGAAGTGATCCCTCAATGTTGTTTCGCTTAAGCTCTGAGCACGCTGGGTTTACCCCCGAAAAAGTTTACTTTGATTATGACTGACTCCTAGATGCCATGACCCCCCCCCCAAATAAAACCAATAAACTTGTGTTGAGCTTTAAAAAAAAAATGGAGGCCAAGATGAATGCACCTGAAGTTTCCATTTGTTTTTTTTTTCACAAAGACATGAATAAACTGGGCTGACTCAAAGGTATTGGGCTGAGAATTGACACCCACTCTCTTCCAGAAGGATTTTTTTTTTAGGAGAAGGGGATGTTCTGGGGTTACTGGCTCTACTCAACCTTTTCTTCATTGTGGCTAGGGAAACAGAATCATCAGCACCATATGGATTCACTTTGGGTCCCTGACTGACAGTTTCTTTGCTTCCCACACAGACTAATTTAGACTGGAAAGAATCTATAATGTGGGAGGTCTTTATTACTAAAAATTAAATCCAATAAAATGCAGATGTCCTGATGGTGCCCACAAACAAGCTGTCTTTGTAATAAATAGCCAACTGGAGAAAATATATTTATGCATCTGTATAAGAACAACTGGCAGATTTTAAACTGAGGATCTGTTTAAAATCACCACAATTAAGGAAAATACAAGAAAACAAGCCACTGGAATTTTTAAGAATGAGGTTATAAAACAAAAGTGCTAGAAGATCCATATGTTACTAAAAGGATAATCACACAATTATTTAAAATAAAATATTAATGCATGCCATTAACAGCTTTATTGTTTTTCCTAATAAAATCACTATTCTTGCAAAACTGTTCTGTCATAAGAATGTCTTCAAGTCAGAAGTGAGAGGAGGCAGGTTTGCTAAAGTAACTGTAGTGATAGAAATATATTAGCTGGTGGGGTCTGAAAGCATGATGGTAGAGTGTCCTTTCACACAGCCTACCCAGGATGGACCTAGGTTCGATTCCCAGCATCCCACATGGTCCTTTGAGCCTGCCAGGAGCAATTTCTGAGTGCAGAGCCAAGAGTAATCTCTGAGTGATGCCTGGTGTGGCCCAAAACCCAAAATAAAATAAAATAAAATAAGAAAAAATATAAATGTATTAACTTTAGATGCTACTAAGGCTGACCATTCTATCCTATAACAGATTTTAAAAAATAGTTTTCATGTCTCAGGCAGACTTTATACTATGGTATTGATTAGAAAATATACAGCTGTTTTGATGAATATATACATCAAAATCTAAAGTAGTTAATTGGTATTTCACTTTTCTGGAAGAATGTTAATTGAAAAGTAAGGGTTATTTTTAATGTCTGTAAAAGAAAATTGAAGACTGTGATTACTTCGAAATTATACTATTTAACAATGATATGACAAATCCATGTCTCTTGTCAAGCTATCCCTCCTCTTGAACCCCAAAAACAGAATTAATTACAGTTAATTCAACAAATCCAAATAGAACATTAACATGGTGAAATACTATGGTAATCATGTTATTCAATAGAGCTTTTCTGTTCTATATTAACAACCTTGACTTCTTTAAAAAATCATGAAACTGTAGTTTACTGGGACAGGGGAATGGTCTCGGTTTCTAAGGAGTTGAGAACTGAGAGTAAAGAGGATTAAATAGGGAGATATAATGATCAGGATTGAGGGGGTGAGAGAATAGACTAAGTTTTGTAAGGTGGTGAATGGGGTGGGGGAGGGATAATATATAACAGGGGCTATGCACAATATAGGCAGCCAAAACTGAGCAAAATATTTCCTGGCACCATAAAGAAAGACCTTGGGATTTTGACAACATGTCCAGAGCTGGTAGTCAGTCTCATGACAGTATGCTTCAAGGGTAAAGACACACTGTATCTTTTAAGCCAAAGGAATTTTTTTCCCAATTTCTCCAAAGTTTACTGCACCTATGCAAAAAAAAAAATCATAAAACTGTAAACTATCAGTAATGTAATATATGGGTTTTACAAATATAATTGTTCAAGGTATAGTAATGTGACATTTATGCTTAGATTTCTCAGCTACTCTTCCTTTCATTTTGTTTAATTCCTAAGAAATCACCACCAATCAGAACTACTAAGTTCTGTACCCTTTTTATTATGTTCAGTATACTTTTTTTTTAACCTAAAATCTCTTTTATTTTAGGCCTTTACCTTTTCACGTGCTCTACAGACATAACACACTTTGAGGAATGTTCCATTATTGCTTGTAGTAAGCCGAGATTCTCCCCTCCTTTTTTTTTCTTGGTTTTGGGGCTACACTCAGAAGGGCTCAGGAGTTACTTCTGGCTCTGTGCTTAGAAATCACTCCTGGCAGACTCAGAGATCATATGGGATGCTGGGGATAAAATCTGGGTTGGACTCATGCAAGGCAAATGGCTACCCACTGTACTATTGCTCTGACCAAGATTCAAATATTAACTGACTTTCAAAATAAATTAAAATGCTATACTTGTATGTTCTGTCAAAATGGATCTAATGGTCTTTAACTTGACCTTATTTTAGTAGTTTTGCGTGCTAATTGGAGCTGAGTCTTTTAACTCTATTAAAAGTGTTCTTCACTGGCGCCTGATAAATGTCTTATCTAAGAGGACAGGAGAAATAGAAGCTTTTCTGGGTGCAAGTTATAAAAGTACAATGAAACCTAGTTTGTACAAGTTTAAGTTTATTGCCTTACAGAAGCAGAAAAGAAACTATAAACAAAACAAAGTGAAGAGTTCCAGGAAGTAGGTCCTTTGTGCTTGGACCCTCTGTCCACTTCTCATTTCTTTCAACATTGTTCTCCTGCACAAAGACACTTCCTCCCAGGTGGCAGGAAGACTAGCTGCCAACTACACCAACTTAACATCTTTCTAGCAACTTACATAGATTAATCCCAGAGAAAAAAGGTATAATTTCTTGAATATTGTCACCTCTAAATTAAATACAGAGTCCAAAGGATTAGGGTCAATAATCAATTATGTCAGGGAGGAAAGGAAACTAACATAAAAAGGAAAATGGAAGAAAATATTCTGGGCAGTCATAATCATAGTTCCATGATTTATAAGAACCAGGAGCATTGCTAGAGAGAAAGGATAGGGATCAAAGCACTTGCCTTACATATGTTTCCCTTGGTTTGAATTCTGGCACCACCTATAGTTCAGAGCACCTGAGCCAGAGTCAGGAATAGCTCCTAAGCACCTCTGGGGATGGCCCAAAAAGCAAAACAAACAAACAAAAATAAGTAAATAAAAGTATCTATTTTACTATTTCTTTTAATATTTAAATAGCCAATTACAATCTGTATTTTTTTCTCTTTCATTTTTCACTTCTATACGGTAATATAAATATAATGAGACTTAAACTTTAGCTCTTGGGATGGGGAAGGACAGAGGCTTAGATGAATGATAAGTAACAAAAAGCTGCAGGACTAGAGAGAATACAAAGGTTCTTGACTTATACTGAGTGGACCCTGACTCAGTCTTAAGCAATACCAAGAGTGGTCCCTGAGCACAGAGCCAGGAGTAAGCCCTGAACACCTTTGATGTGATGCCAAAACAAGGCATCTTGATATGTGACCTTCATTGGCTGATCACTGAATATTATGCTGAAGAGTAAACTTAGTGCAACAGAAACATGTAGATTTTGCTAGTGAGGTTGAATCCTGGGTGAGTAGAGAGTTTACAAAAGACATTCCATGAGCCACTTGGGGGTGAGGTGGGGGGATAATTTACTTTATGTTGGGTGGAAATCGGATATTTATTAACTGCCTCAGCCAATCAGGTTAGGAGAAAGTAGGGTGTGAGCTATGTGTTTAGGGGATTAGGGAAAACAGAGTGTGTGCTTAATTGAGTTTGGCTACAAAACATACATTCTTGCTGTGGATGATGATTTGGCATTAACTTTATTTCATTTATTGTAGTTTTTGTAGTTCCAAGAGTTTCAAAGTAATTCATGTTATCAATGTACACATTTACTGTACATCACAACCACATAAGTGCCCAAAACTCTTCTTGGCATTAATTTGGCATTAATTTTAAACTAAACCTCAATTGTCATGTTGTTGGTTTTTTGGTTTTGATTTTGGTTTGGGGGCTACATTCAGTAGTCTTTTGGATTAGTTCTGGCTCTTCACTCAAAATCGTCCTTGGCAGGCTTGGAGGACTATATGGGATGCTGGGGATCAGACCTGGGTGGGACAAGTGCAAGGCAATCTTGCTGTACTATCACTCTGGCCTTGACCAGTTGTCATGATTTAACATTGTAGCAAATAAGCCAAAGATTAATGCTGATAATTAAGGATCCTGAAACAAAAGTATCTACAATCTGTGTACCAGAAACAACTGGTAAAGATGAGCTTTAAGCAGTAGAAATTTGAAAAGAACCCTGGGAACTAAGAACTTATTTAAAGAAAGTGTAACCATGATGAAGGAATAAGCCACTCTTAAAGTCAAACTGGTATCTAGACGGTTATGCTAGACATGATCATCACTATATTTTTAATTTATTTATTAATTTTGAACCTTGTTTTTATTGGTGTCCACACCCAGCACTCAGGGGTTACTCCTGGCTCTGCACTCAGAAATCTCCTGGGATACTCGGGGGGTGGAGGTGGGGGGACCATATGGGATGCCGGAATCAAACCCTGGTCCATTCTGGGTTGGCTGCATGCAAGGCAAATGCCCTACCACTGTGCTGCTGCTCTAGCCCAAACCCCATTTTTCAATGCTAGACCCTCAACCAGATCAGAGAGAAACTATGGCGAACAAAATTCAATCTAAAACTGGGAGACAACTAAAAGGGCTGCAGAGCACAGCCCCATGGTTCATCCCAGCACAGTATGGTCCCTGAACACTACCAGGTGTTGCCCCAAAACAAAACAAAATAGAAACTTGGTGTCTGGGCCTGGAGAGATAGCACAGCGGTGTTTGCCTTGCAAGCAGCCAATCCAGGACCAAAGGTGGTTGGTTCGAATCCCGGTGTCCCATATGGTCCTCTGTGCCTGCCAGGAGCTATTTCTGAGCAGACAGCCAGGAGTAACCCCTGAGCAACGCCGGGTGTGGCCCAAACAAACAAACAAACAAACAAAAGAAACTTGGTGTCTAATTTGGATTATGATCCAACTGAAATGATGAGTTTGATGAGATATCCAAGTATACATTCTCTGTTCGCTGAGCTCAATAAAAGTTAAGAAACTGTCCAAACCCATTAAAAGCTAGCTAAAAAACATTTGAGGTTGTTGTGTTACCATATACCAGTCTTCAGGGTAAAAGCCCTACCAGAAAGCCAAATGCATTATGAAATCAGGGTATTTGATATATAATTGCTTGAGGGTGTGAAGTTTCAGCAATATAAAAGCTCATCAAATACCTTAGTCTTTTGAAATAATAAGAATATTTGGCACAAGTTTAAACACTACAATCTCTCAGAGCACAAACATGCTTCTGTTCATGGCAAGTCTTTATTGTTTCTACATTAAATTAAAATATCTAATGATATAACTCTTCAAAACTAAGGGGCTGGAGAGATAGCATGGAGGTAAGGCGTTTGCCTTTCATGCAGAAGGTCATTGGTTCAAATCCCGGCATCCCACATGGTCCCCCCCCCCCCCCCCCCCCCCCCCCGGCCTGCCAGGAGTGATTTCTGAGCCTGGAGCCAGGAGTAACCCCTGAGCGCTGCAGGGTGTGACCCAAAAACAAAACAAAACAAAAAAAAATAACTCTTCAAAACTAAAAGCATCCATTTTAAGCTCTTGATCAATGTGACATACTTGATAACTTGCCAACTTCCATTTAAAAGCATACAGAGTATCACAAAAATGAAGGCTAGCAAGACAAAACGATAGAAACAACTCCTTAAATGGCAGCACCCCTTGGAATTCAGAAATGGTGCCTGTTTTCCATCTGGAACATGTTTATAAGTATTTGATAGCCATAATGATAGTGTAGCACGTAGGGCACTTGTCTTGTGCATGACAGATCCAGGTTTGATCCCTGGCACAGCACTGTAGGATATGAAGATATCCAAGGAATTAATAAGTTTAGCTAGACAGTTGATAATCTTTCTTATCAACTTTTTGGCTGAGAATAGGGGGAAAAGATGATTTAAGGACTCTTAATTTGAATTACCTGAATGCAGGCATCATCAAAGAATGCTTGGTTGATGAGGGTCCTGTATTACTCTTTTGCCTGCCATCTCTCCCAAAGGAAGACAATCCACAGAGAATCTTCCCTTTACACACCTCTTTTGAAATTCAAGACCCACTTGGGCTTGATTAGCATTTGATAGGTACTTTTGTCTGTTACTAATGTGCCCTTCCTCCCAAGTTGAATGTCCCTAAACAAGAAATACTGTACATGAAGGATAGTACATGAAGAATACTCAATCCACGAGACTGGAAGCCCCCCTGATCTTATGCTTTTCTCTCTTATGTCTGTTTTCTTTTTTGTTGTTGTTGTTGTTTTTGGTTTTTGGGTCACACTCGGCAGCACTCAGGAGTTACTCCTGGCTCTAGGCTCAGAAATCGCCCCTGGCAGGCAAAGGGGACTATATGGGATGCCGGGATTTGAACCGATGACCTTCTGCATGAAAGGCAAACGCCTTACCTCCATGTTATCTCTCCGGCCCCTCATGCCGGTTTTCTTAATCTTCATGGCACCCTGCTTCAAACCGATCACCTGGGGCTAGTAGACTCTAGCACCCCCATCCCCTCAAGTACCATCAGAAATGCAGAGCCAGCGGGACATGAGACATGAGCAGCATTGAATCAAAGGACAGAAAAGGGAACTGAATGTTCCTCACTTCACTAATGAACCTAGTAATTCACATGAACCCATATGGATTTTACCTGTATCTCCTATTTGGTTTTGTTTACTTTTTGTTTTGTTTTTATTTTTGGGCCACACCCTTTGACTCTCAAGTGTTACTCCTGGCTCTGATGTCAGAAATCGCTCCTGGCTTGAGGGACCATATGGGACGCCAGGGGAATCAAACTGCGGTTCCTCCTAAGTCAGCTGCGTGCAAGGCAAATGCCCTACCACTGCGTACCACTCAAGCCCCAGGTTTTGTTTACACTTTGATGTCAATAAGATATCAAAGATTTAAATGTCTAAGTATAAACATGGCAAATAGCATCTGTCTCTATTTTGTTTTGTTGTTGTTTGTTTTTGTTTCATTTTTGAAGTGTGTGTGTGTGGGGGGGTGCTGGGTTCTATAGATAGGGTTCTATAGATATCTATGGATAGAACCCAGCACCACACAGGTGATGCACACATTCTATTGCTAAGCCACATGCTGGTCCCACTACTTTGCTTAAATCTGTATTTATGGTAGAAGGATAGTTCAGTGGGCTAGAATGTTTTGCGTGCAGAAAGCCAAAGCTGAATGATTCCTTAGCTCCACTTGGTTCCTCCAAGCAAATCAGGAGGGATTTTTTAAGCAACAGACTTGGAGTAACCTTTGAACATCACCAACTATGAGCCAAAGAAAAAGATGCTTTTAGTTTACAAAATAAAGTTTTAATGCTGCCAATTGTAATACAAGCAGTATCATTAGGCTACTATCCCAATTTGTGAGAAAACGTTATTGGCTGTCAGACTCCCAAAGCATGTTATTTGCATTTTAACTGCAATCCAAATAAAGAATTAAGAGATAGCACAGCAGCGTTTGCCTTGCAAGCAGCCGATCCAGGACCAAAGGTGGTTGGTTCGAATCCCGGTGTCCCATATGGTCCCCTGTGCCTGCCAGGAGCTATTTCTGAGCAGACTGCCAGGAGTAACCCCTGAGCAATGCCGGGTGTGGCCCAAAAACAAAAACAAAAAAAAGTTTAAATAAGGGGTCCAACATACAGTGTACAGGAGATAAACTAGTGTATGTTGTGTATGTGTCCAACCCATTAAATCCCCAACACTGTATATGGTCCTTGATCACTGTCATGAATGATCCCTGAACACAGAGAAAAAAATAACAGATCATCACAGGTGCAGCACAGCCCTCCAAAAAATAAATTTAAAAGGTCTTTCACTGAAGTAAGAAGGCAGAGGAGAATTCAATTTTTCATCTAGGACTCCCTAATATTGTAGCAGAAATTGGAAGCAAAACCCTTTCTAATACTGCTAGAAGAAAACCCATCTACAAAGTTGAATCTTTATATCTTTATAGTCATAAGTATATAAGAACAAATATGAAAAACAAAAACCTCCTACTGCCAAAGACAACCTTGCAGATAGTCTTTTCCAGTTCTATTCCCAGTATCATAGATGGTCCCTCAGACACAATAGGGGAAACTCCTGAGCACAGATTCAGGAGTACCACCAATTACCATCTAAGTACCACCATGTGTGGCCAAACTGCTTACCCCCAATTACATTTTTTTCTTCTTCAGTCAAGGAATTGACCATTTTCTAGGAAACTGGTTGTTTGAAGTGAAAAATGACATTTAACCAATTTCTATTTTTGAGTGGGGGACACACCCAGCTGCTCAGGGGTTACTCCTAGCTCTGTGCTCAGAAATTGCTCCTGGCAGGCTCAGTGGACCATATGGAAAGCCAGGGATTGAACCTGTGCCCATCCTGGGTCAACCACTTGCAAGGCAAACACCCTAATGTTGTGCTACCACTCCTGCAGTAGAGAACAATTTCTAACAGGGATATTTGTGGCAGGAAATGTGCACTGCGTGTTAGATATTGTATAACTAAAACTCAGTCATGAACAATTTTGTAACTATCTCACAGATGTTTCAAAATAAATTAAAAAGAAAAAGAAAACAGTTTCTGTTTGCTAGGTATACTCAATGTTTCCAGCAGCACCTCCTCATACATACAAGGATATGTGTTTCTAAAACCATTTATACCCATCTCTATGTATTATTAATATAAATATGCATAAATAATATATGAGTTCATACTGTCATGAATTCATACTGCCACCTGCAAATTTGGGGGGGATTGGGTCACACTCAGAGGCACTTAAGGGTTATTCTTGGCTCTACGCTCATAAATCACTTCTGGCAGGCTCAGGGGACCATATAGGATGCCGGGATTCGAAACACCATCTGTCCTGGGTCGGCTGAGTGCAAGGCTAACACCCTACCGCTGTGCTATCTCTCCAGCCCCACCTGCAACTTTAATCCAACATCAAAACATCTTACCTTTGCCTTTGCTTCATTGGCTTCTCCTTGACTTCTCCTTAATAGATTTATGCATAACAGATTTTCTTATTTGTTCAATAGAGTACACAATATAAAATAGTTTCAAAATTAAAATTCACACATTCCCATAAGAAACAAACTTGTTCACTAGAGTACAAGACTTTTGTACAGAATTATTTTTGGCTTTACTGTTTAGAGTAAAAATTTATTTTTGAGGTTAGATTCATTCTCTTCATCTCCAGCCACTTGTGTGATTATTCTTTGACTAAGCTTAGGTTTGTTCATTACTTTTCATATTCCATTTTATATTCTCCCAAAGTCATGGCTGATTTTAATTATTTAGAGGAAGAGGGGGCATATGAAATACTGCCATGGCTCCAAAAATTAAAATAAAATAAAAAACACTAAAGTCACTCTGTCACTCTCGTTTCTATTGCCTTCTCTTTTTACCATATTTCAATCAACTCCCTAAAAGTAGTCAGTTTCATGAGTTCTTATTTATTTATGTCTGGCTTTCTTTTGCATAACTGAGTAGATAAAT
Source organism: Suncus etruscus (assembly GCF_024139225.1). Classification (NCBI taxonomy): domain Eukaryota; kingdom Metazoa; phylum Chordata; class Mammalia; order Eulipotyphla; family Soricidae; genus Suncus; species Suncus etruscus. Next base: position 90,193,366 of record NC_064852.1, read on the forward strand.
GTTTGTTTTCTCAAATTCGTCTTCCTTCTCACATTAAATCATTTATCTTCTGCAATGTCATTTTGCATAATGTTTTGGGTGGTCTTGCATATTTATTTCCATATAAACTTTAATATCAGCTTATGTTTATGCATTAAAAAGTACATTGAGCATTGCAGAGATAGTACAGTTAGTAGGGCACTCACTTTACACATGACCAGCCAGGGTTCAATCACCAGCATCTCATATAGTTCCCAAAGCCCAACCAGGAGTGAGACCTGAGTGCAGAGTCAGAAGTATGCCATGAGCACAGCCAGATCTGGCCCAAAATGCAAAAATAAAATTTTAAAAGCAGATTGGTATTATTATGAGAATTAAAATTCTCATTAAAAAATTGAAAATTAAAAATTTAATTAATTGAAAAGTCTTATAAAAATGAAAATTGATTTAAGTACAAGTAACATCTTTCTAATGCTGACCTATCATCCTATTCAAAAATAGAGATGTTTTCCATTAATCTAAGTCTACTTCTTTTGCCTTACAGGAGTGCTTTAAATTTTTTATGTAAAAAATGGTCTAGAGTTTTACATTTTCTTATTCTGTGTATTTCTGAATGCTTACTCTTATTTTGAGGCACAGGAACTCCAGAACAGTGCTTAGGGATACCTAGTGTCTAAGGGTGCAATGCTGCTTGGACTATACAGTTACCAGGGCCTGTATTGCTCCCCAAGGGTCACCCCAGCAATGCTCTGGGGCCATTAGGTACTAGGGATCAAATCTGAGATGGTAGCATGCAAAGCATGTGTCCGAATTCCTGTATTATGTTATGTCTGGCTTTATTGCTACTAAAATGGATTCATCTCTAACTTTAAGGATTGCAACTGGTTGTTGTATATGCACAGAAAAAGATGCGCATGCTGGAACCAGAGCGGTGGCGCTAGAGGTAAGGCGTCTGTCTGCCTTACTAGCCTAGGACGGAACTCGGTTCGATTCCCCCAGTCCCATATGGTACCCCCAAGCCAGGAACAATTTCTGAGCGCATAGCCAGGAGTAACCCCTGAGCGTCAACAGGTGTGGCCCAAAAAACAAAAATCAAACAAATAAAAAAATAAGATGTGGGCCTGGAGAGATAGCACAGTGGCATTTGCCTTGCAAGCAGCCAATCCAGGACCAAAGGTGGTTGGTTTGAATCCCGGTGTCCCATATGATCCCCCGTGTCTGCTAGGAGCTATTTCTGAGCAGACAGCCAGGAGTAACCCCTGAGCAATGCCAGGTGTGGCCCAAAAACAAAAACAAAACAAAAAAAAAGATACACATGCTGGGAGAGAGAAACTTCTATATGTTCAACTTGAGAAGGCAATAGAATATGCAAATTTAAATGCTCTAGAAACATTTTGAGATGTAAGACTAGAGCTCAAAAAGGTAATAGACTTGACTATTTAAAAATCCATAGATAGGTAATGATTAAAACCAAGAAATGTAATATGATTGTGACCATAGAATTGTATCTAAATAAAGGAAGTTACTTAGGTAAAGGGGGATGGATGAAAGAAGGGAGGGAGGGAGGAAAAGAGGGGGGGGAGAGGGAGAGAGAGAGGGAGAGAGAGAGAGAGAAAGAGAGAGAGAGAGAGAGAGAGAGAGAGAGAGAGAGAGAGAGAGAGAGAGAGAGAGAATAAGTAGCCAAGTAGCCAAGGTATGTCTAAAACAGGGATGAAACAGGGTTGGATCTAGGATAAGATGCCCTGGATCCCAAACTTAGAATAATAAGACTGGTAATTCCAGACCCTATTTACTTATGAAAATGGGGTTTCCAATCTCTTGACAGGCTAAGACTTTTAGGAGTTTAAGCAAATTTAGGTCATAGAGTTCTCTGAAACAAGCACAAATAATTCACATGATTCATTATATTTTCTTTTTTTAGATTTTGGGCTACACCAGACAGTGACAGTGCTCAGGGGTTACTCCTGGCTCTGCACTCAGAAATCACTCCTGGCAGGTCAGGGGACCATATGGGATGCTCGGGATCAAACCTGGGTCTTCTGGTAGCAAGGCAAAGGCCCTACCATCTATGCTATTGTTTTGTTCCCAAATTCACTGTATTTCTATATACTTACAGTAAGTCCTTAGGACATTCTTTAAAATACAAAATTTCACATCATTATTGTGTAACAAAGTAATTGTCATCTCCTTTAGTTCACTACAATATATTGTGCAAAACCTTTTAAAAAAAAAAAACACAAGATAACTTTATCTAAATGAGTTTCACTTATCTATCATTCCTGGAGATCTTAGGAGACCAATCAGAATGCCCGGTATCTAACCCAGGTCTGTAGTGTGCAAAGCAAATGCCCTAAACATGGTACTATCACTTCAGCCCCACTGTCACTCTTTTAAGATGTTTATTAAGGAGTACTTTCTCCTCTTTGGGTCAAACTTTGTGCAGTTCAGCGGAGGCAAAATTATTTCCCCCATTTTTATAAAGAAATGATGTATATGCTAGAAAAAGTTTCCACCCTAACTTAACAAATATCTGTTGCACAATTACTGTCAGGTACTGTCAGGTCCTGTCACATCACAGAAAGCAAGACAGATGTACCCCTTGGTACCACAATTTCTTTATATTCTAACAAATTCTTGTAAATAATCTTTCCCCATTTTATCATGCCCTTTTCTCAGAGCCCATGTTTCAGAGCTGGTGACCAGATTGTTTTTTCATTATATCATTTACTCAGGAGACAGTGAAAGGATGAGTTGGGTTGAGCTGGATTGAGAGAGTTTGAGTTTGATTTTTTTTTCTGTGATATAGTGGGCATAAAAATGATTTCCTGCCTTTGTTAATATTACATGAGAGTGGTATGTTAGGGAGATATTTTTTGTTAGAACTTGAAGTTTGACAGCCTGCAGAATGCCAGGTAGAAATGTATAGAATGAAAGATAAATAAGCACTGTCATAAAGATGGGAAGAGGTGACCTGGACCCGAGCACCATCCTTTCTATGCCATGGCACTCATTCTCATCATAGGTACAGATAAGATCATTTTATGAAAATGTAAGTTGCTGAAGGTTTCTTTTCTAAAGTGCTGAGTGGGCTAAACGATCTTGTATTTTATTTCGTTTCTTCCTTGAGGGCATTTTATGACAATAACGAGTCTGCTCCCTTAGGGCAAGAACCTTTCCAATCCAGCTTTACACCCCATAAAGACTTGCACACTATATGGATTCAATAAATATTTGTCAATTGTTCCACTGTGTCAATGTTAGAATCTGAGACACATCAATAATTTCCCTAGGGTGAATAAAAGTAATTGTAAACAGTTGGATAGTCTGATGTACTGCAGGCTAGCTAAATATAGCAATAATAGCTACCACATTTACTAAAATAACAGCTAAACTGCTATACACAATTTGGGATTAAAAACTCATTAAATAACAATACAATTCTTTCCAGTCAAACTGACTTACTCACTATTCCAAGACAGAAGTAGGATATTCCTGCCCCCAAGTTCCTGATAACTTTACCTTGGAAAGATTTTATCATATGTCTCTGTGTCCATTTCTCCAACCTTATAAGCTTTTTATACAGACCAGTCTACGAAGGCTTTCTAAGAACTCCAGCTCTAGATTCTCTAGTTATCATCACTCTTATTCCTTAGTTTGATCTCTCCTCTTTTCCAAATCATACTGATGAGGCATCATTTAAATTTGTTATTATTCTACTTGCATAGGGCAACAGGGCAGACTATTTTTGCTGCTGATTTCAATCAAAAGACAACCACCAAATAAGTCATAGGACCATAGAGAGTTGGAGACAGAAGAAACAGAGCTCAGAAATACAAATCTAATGTTTATCAGACAGTCCTCAAATTGGATCACAATCTAAATGACAATTTCAGAAAGTAGTACCCAAACACTTGATATTAAGAGGTTCTGACAGTGAAGCAGGTGAGAACACTACATGAACCCAACTTTCTTATTTTGTTTTTGGTTCTTTTTTGTTTTGTTTTGTTTTGTTTTTTGTTTTTTGTTTGTTTTTTTTTTTTGGTTTTTGGGCCACACCCAGTAACGCTCAGGGGTTACTCCTGGCTATGTGCTCAGAAGTTGCTTCTGGCTTGGGGGACCATATGGGACACTGGGGGGATCGAACCGCGGGCTGTCCAAGGCTAGCGCAGGCAAGGCAGGCACCTTACCTTTAGCGCCACCGCCCGGCAACTTTCTTATTTTGTAAATCAAGAAATTTAGTTCAAAAACAAAACAAAATAAGTTCCCTACCTTCAAGGTTTTTGCACAATGCCAAAATATTTAGAAAGTGGTACCTCAACCTTATTACTTAGAAAACATTCACACATAACAATTTTCCCTGTCTGATCTTTTTCCAGTGGTAGGCCACTGGCATTTCAAGGGCCACATCTAGTAGTGCTTGGGTATCATATGCAGTGTCAATATTTAGACATCTAATGCAAGCGTTCTTTGTGTTCTCTTTGGCCCCTCTGCTTTCAGTAATGACATTTTGAATTCAATATCTTTGAAATAATTAAAAATTGTTTGGGGGGTAACCAAAATAATTTCGTATTTCAAAATGCTCATTGTAGGGACTCAGGGAATAGATCAGGTGGTAGAACACAGTATTATTCTGAATTTGTACCCAACACCACATGGTCCTCTAAGAACTAGTCCAAGACAAAATTCAGATATTGCTGTACAGAAAAGTTGTCCACTTTTTTTAAATGCACTTTCTGGATTTTACTACTAAGTTCTACTCTAAATAGAATAAAGAAAGAGAAAGCTTCCAGAATATAAGTGTGTGGGCTACTATACTTGCTACCATTCTCACAAGAGTAGGATGCTATGAAGTACTAAATCACCCAAAATATGGTAGGCATAGCTTCTTGAATTTTGTGAAATTGCCATGTTTCACTTTTGCTTTTATCACATTAGGTACAATTTAATTGTCTTTAAAATGTAGGACAAGGGCAGAACCAATAGTGAGTAGGACCCTTGCCAGTCACATTGAAAACTGGGTTTGATCTCTGACATCCTGTATGGTCACCTGGTCCCTGCTAGGAGTAATTACTGCCTGCAGACCAGAGTAACCCCTGAGCATCACTGAGTGTGGCCCAAAAACTAGAATAAAAAGAAAAGAAGTACTCTTTACACTGCAGGGTCAAATAGCACTCTGGGTAAGTTAGTGGGTCCATTAATTAATCCATCGAAATCAGTTGGCTAAGTGTTGCTGGAAGTGGCCCCTGGGCCTTTGGGCACTATTCAAGAGGCTTCCCCACAAAAAAAAATATAGAATACTTTGTATGTATATCATGCTTTAATCATGTCAATACTTAGAAAGAAATTAAGAAATTGAATATTGTGACATCTTCTCAGTCTGGTAATGGTAATTCTCAATACCAAATTAAAAAGCTATTCAGGGCTACAAAGATAGTATAGAGAGTAAGATCTTGCACACTGCTGACCCTAATCCAATCCCTGGCATCCCATAATATCCCCTGAGTATCTCTAGGAGGGATTCCTGAGCTCAAAGCCAGGAGTAATTCCTGATCATTGCCAAGTGTAAACCTCCACAAAGAGAAACAAAAGGGAAACAAAAACCTATCCACTATGATCTGTATTCACTAAGAATTTGAAGATACTATCTCACTAGAAGTGTAAAACACATTTAACATAAGAATTAGTTTCTTGCTCTTTCCCTTCCCCCATCATTTATGTTAACAATAAAAAATGAGAATATTTTTCAGACAATTTATTCAGTCTTGCTATTGTTATACCTCCAGGGACTAGATTTACATTTTGAACAAATACCACGATGTACAAATGTGCATAATTCTACTCAGCCAACGTATCATAGATACTGTACAATAACATCTGGGAGCATTAAACTCTGCCTTTACTGGCAACCCAGTTGGCATCTTTAATTTACAGTGCAGATGTTTTATACTGATGTGTTTGGGAACTATTTGAAGTATTCTCAAGACAGTATTCTGAGGTTTCTGCAGTGGACCACTTTGGTCTTTTGAAGTTCTCTATACAATGGGATACATGCATAGATTTTCCAAAACATGCATTAGTGGGGAGCGGGGAGAAGAAAAGTTCAATTTGGCATTATACAATGCTTCCCTGAGTGGGCTGTACCAATTCCCTTTTGGCACTGTCTTGGCAGTCAGAGAGCTTTAAGATACCCATTTGATGAAACTGTTCCTGTTCTCAGACTGCCTTGTAGAATTGAAATCACTTTAATGTCTTGGGTTTATAAAACAATCATACTTCTAAAGTACATATATGTATTTTTAATTTGATCCAAAAGCACATCATATTTTGGCCAGTATCCTCAGGGCGGTGACCCATGATAGATATTACTGTATGTGTGTGGCCAAGGAGCCAAGTGTGTGATGAATCCTTCCAGTGTGTTCCCATTTAACATTGGATTCATTCAAGGTCTCTGTCACTTCTTGTGGTTCATGCTCTGATTTACACCACTGACTTTTTAACTTGAGCACTGTCTGGCTTTGTTTAAAAGAGGCAGTCTCTGCTAGAGAGATAGTAACAGGAGGGAAGTCATTTGTCTTGTATCTTACTAATCCCCCTGGCTTCAAATATGGTCCTAGAGAACCACCAGAAATTATTCCTGAGAAGGGTTTGGGTGTGCTCCCCCAAAACCTGAAAAGACAAATAAGTAAATAGAACAGCTTTGAGCCAGGGTGAGAGTTCAATGAATTGAATTGAATGTGAGCCCCAGCAATGTATGGTCCCTAAGCACCACCCCTGAGCACCATTTCCCTGGGCACTGTTGGGTGTAAACAATACAACAGGGGTCAGAGTGATAGCACAGAAGGTAGGGCATTTCTCAGCTCCATTATTTACTAGTTTATAATTTTTTTGGTGGTGGTGCTTTGCTTTGGGAGAAGGGGCTGTTATCTCCTGGGTCTGTACATAAGAATCACTCCCTTTGTACAGAAACCATATGTGATGATGACAATCAAACCAGGGTTGACCACATGTAAGTGCCTTAACCCCTGTACTATCACTTCAGCACTGAGGTCTGATTTAGAATATAAGCTGGCTCTCAAATATTTCTTCTTCTATGCTGGACAAGGCCATATGTTCCTGATTAGGCTGCAGTTTAGATTATATAAAAGAGATGAATAGAAGCTTCCCACAGAGCACACTTGTATTACAAGTGCAATTTCAATTCTCTGCAATTACAATTCTTGGGTTAAAGTGTTAAACTTAATAGCATTTGATTCCTTTCATAGTAATTTAAAAAAAAAGGTACCAGTTCAACTATTTTAGGGTATATTCCAGAATCTTCTGGAGTGTTGCATCACACTTTAGCCCCAAGATTTGGTGCCTGAGTCATCGGGACTCTACACTTTGTTAGTATTCAGAGAACCATGACATATCAAGGATCAAACTCAAGGTGAGCATGCATTTCACTCTCAAGCCAGGTGCAATATTTTTTTTTAAAAATTAAGCTTTTGGGGCCGGAACAGTGGCATAAGTGGTAAGGCGTCTGCCTTGCCCCCACACACAGCCTAGGAGAGACTGTGTGGGATCCCCTGACATCCCATTAGGTCCCCCAAGGGAGCTATTTCTGAGCACATAGCCAGGAGTAATCCCTGAGTGTCACCGGGTGTAGCCCCCCCCCAAAAAAAAGCTTTTATTAATTCACTTATTTGGGGGACCATATTATTTAGTTGGTGGCACTAAACCATCTATTCGGTTTACTCCTGGGACACTCCTGGCTGACCAGGAAACCATGTGCACTACTGGAGATCAAACCAGGTTCACATTTATGCAAGTAGAGTGCCTTACCTCTTGTCGTATCTCTCCAGTCTGAGTTAATATTTTTCTAGTTTGAAAATATAAGATATTAAGTAGAATAAGTTTTTTATGTTTGACAAAGTCCTGGAATAAATATTTATTGTTTTCATAGTTCTAGAGACCAAAATATTGTAAAACACTGAAGAAATCAATGACAAAGATTCTTCTAACATTAGAATAGTCCATACTCCATATAAGTTTCTTTCCAGAGTGACTCTCCTGTCTACCTGAGCCTGGTTTGCTGCCCTTCTACTTTTCTTATCAACTCAGTAGATACTCAGCTTGATCTCATAAGAAGCATATTTGTTAAGCAAATATTGCCAGCACTTACAGACACCACCTGCAACAGGTTTCTCCTGTATCTCCTAAGAATAGATGGGTCAGCATAGCTAAAACAGGACTGTCTGTACGTCTGCTTGAACTGTCAAACGAAAGAGAAGAAGAATCCTGCAGGAAGTAAAAGAGTCAATGAGACAAATTAACGGAAATAAAGAATTCTGATGTGGATTGAACTGACAAGCTCAAGAACAAAATGATAAAGACTTTTACATCAGAAAGTCTATAAAACTGTGTAAGTACAAGGCCTAGAAGACGTTAATAACAAACCTTTCCTATTACATAAGAGACAAAATGAGCTGCCAACATTTCAGAAAGGTCAGCTCTATCATATATTGTATCTGTATTGAATGCTCATCCTGAAAACTAATTAAGTTTAATGAAGAATTTGCATGAAGAAATTGAGTGATCTTTCTTAGGAATCCAGTGATTTAAAATAAGGAAGGTTCTTCAACCCCTGGAATGGCCATGAGGACCTGCCTAGTCTCTACTATTCTAAGATGACATGCAGGAACAGCAGAACTGTCTGACCCACCAGAAGCTTTCCCAAATCAATTCTTTGGCCCTATGAGAAAACATGCATGAAGGAGGAGGACTGAGAGCAAAGTGAGGTGAGCAGACAGAAATGTAGTACATGACTGCTCAGTGCTCAGGTCACTCAAAGACACAACTAGGATGTGATTTTGCCTTCTGAGTAGATGCAGCAGAGAGGACACATCACCACTTAGGAAACTACAAACAATGAAAACTCCTTTGAACATCCATATCTCAGGAGAAATAAGAAATCAAGGTCAGGGGCCGGTGAGGTGGAGCTGGACGTAAGGTGTCTGCCTTGCAAGCGCTAGATAAGGAAAGACCGGGGTTCGATCCCCCGGCATCCCATATGGTCCCCCCAAGCCAGGGGCAATTTCTGAGGGCTCAGCCAGGAGTAACCCCTGAACATCAAACGGGTGTGGCCCTAAAAACAAAACAAAACAAAAAAAGAAATCAAGATCAACAATAGGCAATCCAAAAAAATGCAAATTATGGGAAAACTTATAGAACAAATGACATTTTTAATGTTTTGTTTTTGTTTTTGGACCACACCCAATGACGCTCAGGGGTTACTCCTGGCTATGTGCTCAGAAATTGCTCCTGGCTTGGGGGACCATATGGGACTCTGGGGGATCGAACTGTGGTCTGTCCTCAGTCAGCTACATGCAAGGCAAACACCCTACCACTGCATCACTGCTCTGGCCCGAACAAATAACATTTTTTCTTCAATAAATTGCAAATAAGAGAAAGTATGAGTAATCTATTGCAGGGCTTCTTGAATTCTTCCTACTTTCCTATCCTGTGTTGCCTGAGAAATGCAACATGGGTGAGTGCTCTCAGAAACACCCAAGATTTATTACAGTTAATTTTGAATTAAATTTTTTGTCATTGAGTGTTCAGGACCTTTTGCTGTTGCCATATTTTTCACAACATCCACATTCAGTTACTAGATCACAACCTACAGTTTAAGAATCTAAAGTCTGGGGTGGGGATGAAGAACAGGAGGGACATATGGGACTTTGTTGGAGAAAATTGGGTTTTGTGGTTGTGGGTATGGTGTTGAAGGATGGATGCATGAAATTACTATTAGCAGTATTGTAAACCACAGCCCCTCAAAAACGTTTTTAAAGAGAAGCAACACTGTAAGTAGGATTTGGGGCAGAGAGTGGGTAAGGAGATTTTTTTGCATGAGACAAACCTGAATGCAATCCTCCTGGTTTCATATTGTCCCCAAGCATTGCCAGAAATGACTTTTGAACACAGAGCCAAGATAAGATTTGTCCAACCCCCATCCAAAAAGGGAAAGTCAAATATAAGAAAAGATATTTTTGGGGCTTGAGAGATAATTTAAAAGTCTCAAGTGCAAGTTTTGCATACTGGAATCCTGGGTTTAATCCTCATGGTCCAGTAAGCATTAATAGAAATGACCACCAAACACTGCCAAGTATGCCCCCTCAAAAATTTATGAGTCACTGTTGACAACTGTGATTGTGATGAACTTTTACTGGGACTACAAAGGAAGACTTTGTAGTCTTTTTTTTTTTTTTAGTCTTTATGCCTTTCAGGCATAGTTACTATGCCTGAAGCCTGTTGTTGGTCTTATGACAGGATGCTTCATAGGAAGATTCTCTCTGTTTTTAGGCCAAAGTTTTTTCCTTTCTATTTTCCCCATCTTTTGCTGTGCCTATGTAAGAAAAAAAAGCCACACACACCTTTTTTTCTTTTCTTTTCTTTTCTTTTCTTTCTTTCTTTCTTTCTTTCTTTCTTTCTTTCTTTCTTTCTTTCTTTCTTTCTTTCTTTCTTTCTTTCTTTCTTTCTTTCTTTCTTTCTTTCTCTTTCTTTCTTTCTTTCTTTCTTTCTTTCTCTTTCTTTCTTTCTTTCTTTCTTTCTCTCTCTCTCTCTCTTTCTTTCTTTCTTTCTTTCTTTCTTTCTTTCTTTCTTTCTTCTTTCTTCTTTCTCTCTCTTTCTTTCTCTCTTTCTTTCTCTCTCTCTTTCTTTCTTTCTTTCTTTCTTTCTTTCTTTCTTTCTTTCTTTCTTTCTTTCTTTCTTTCTTTCTTTCTTTCTTTCTTTCTTTCTTTCTTTCTTTCTTTCTCTTTCTTTTTTTTTTTTTGTTGTTGTTTCTTTTGGGTCACATACTGTCATGCTCAGGGTTTACTCCTGGCTCTGCATTCAGAAATCACTCCTGGCAGGTTCAGGAGACCATATGGGATGCAGGGAATCAAACCTGGGTCTGTTCCAGGTTGGCTATGTGCAAGGTAACTGCTCTACCACTGTGCTATCACTCTGCCCCTTCTTTTATATTTTTTTATTTTATTTTTTTATTTTTGTGGTTTTTGGATCACACTTGGCAGTGCTCAGGGGTTATTTCTGACTCCAGGCTCAGAAATTGCTCCTGGCAGGCACAGAGGACCATATGGGGCGCCGGGATTTGAACCAATGACCTCCTGCATGAAAGGCAAATGCCTTACCTCCATGCTATCTCTCTGGCCTCATTCTTTTTTTTTTTTTATCTTTTAATAGGTAATCTTGCCTTTCTCATAGAACCTTGAGACACAGATTACTTTGTTTTACCACATATTTCTTCACTTTTCTATAGAAATAAGAAAAAAAGAAAAAAAGAAAGGCTGGGGTCCAGAGGCCAAATGGTCTCAGATGCATTGGTGGGGGAAAAAAGTAAGGACAGAACTAAATATTCAAGCCAGTCAATGACAGTAAAATCAAGGGATCTAACCTTTAACTATATAAACTCAAAGGGGCCTGTTATATTGGCAGGCTAGGGGGCAAAGGGTGGTGGGATAGAACGCACCCTGGGCCATTAGTAGAGGTAGGTTGACACTGGTGGTGGGAAGAGCCCTGACTCATTGTATATCTAAAATTCAAAGATGAAGGACTCTATAGATCACAATTTTTTCAACAAAATAAAATTTAAAAAAAAAACTTATGAGTCAATCAGGAAACTTGAACTATTATTAGATATTTAACAACATTAGATATATTAGACATTTTTTAAATGAATTTCTATGGGTTATTTTAGAAAACCATTAAAGAGACTGTGGTCACTTTTTTAAAAGTCTTCATATTCCTAGTTCTGTGGTCAAAGATCATTCCTGGCAGTGCTTGATGTAGCATGTGTAATGCCAGGATTTGAAGTTGATGCTTCCAGCAGATCCATGGTTCAAAGCAAGTACAAGGTAAGCATTTAATGGAAGCTATTTGCTTCTATGGAGTATTGGTAGACTGTGCACACGTGAAGGAGTAAAAAAAATTTTTGAAGGAGTACAAAAAAAAAATTGGGGGTGGTAGTGGTTCACACCCAGCAATGCTCAGGGGCTACTCCTAGCTCTATGCTCAGAAATAGCTCCTGGCAGGCTCTGGGAACTATATGGGATGCCAGGATTTGAACCACCATCCTTCTGCATGCAAGGCAAACTCCTTACCTCCATGCTATCTCTCTGGCCATCGAAGGAGTACAAATTTTGAAAGTGAAATTGTCAGTTGTTGTTATGGTATTCTGTTTTGTTCTGACTAAGGAAAATATAATATGCATGTACTAGTTGAGAAGTACAAACTGAACCAGGGAGATGATTGGAGTGTATGTATACAGGAACATTGGATTCCATCCCAGCAACGCATAATTCCCTTGCCCCCAAAATACATACTGCATGATATTGGTGATTCTGCATAGCAACTAAAATGTTCCCTTATTCTGCACTTAAAACTACTACTCCAGGGGCTGGAGAGATAGCATGGAGGTAGGGCATTTGCCTTTCTTGCAGGAGGTCATCAGTTCGAATCCCGGCGTTTCATATGGTCTCCCGTGCCTGCCAGGAGCAATTTCTGAGCCTGGAGCCAGGAATAACCCCTGAGCACTGCCGGGTGTGACCCAAAAACCACACACACAAAAAAAAACCTACCACTCCACAGTAGAGAGAGGAATGGTAAAAAATCATGCCAATAGGTCAGAAGAGCTAGTAAGGGTTTCCCTGACCTTAGATCATCCCCCAACACTATATAAGGTTCCTAAGCATGGCCAGAAGTGATCTCTGAGTGCAAAATCAGGAGTAAGCCCTGAGTGTTACTGGATGTGGCCCCCAAAACAAACAATAGCCATCCTTTGAAATTGTATTTTAGTTGACTCATTAAAGAACAAATTTAAATTACCACAAGAAGTCAATAGAGAGACTATGGAAGAAATAAAAAAGAAAAGCAGGGCCCGGAGAGATAGCACAGTGGTGGTTGCCTCGCAAGCAGCCAATCCAGGACCAAAGGTGGTTGGTTTGAATCCCGGTGTCCCATATGGTCCCCCGTGCCTGCCAGGAGCTATTTCTGAGCAGACAGCCAGGAGTAACCCTGAGCAATGCCGGGTGTGGCCCAAAAACCAAAAAAAAAAAAAAAAAAAAAAAAAAGCAATTTCATATCTCAAATGGTACTTTTTCTCTGACCTTTGACTTGAGGCCATATTTTCATTTTGCACTAAATCTCACAAATTCTATAAGTAGTCCTTGCTACAGGTTCTTTGTGTGCCAGGGAAGTCAGCAGGAAGTATCTGTCTTCCATCCTGAAGCCATCCTTTCCCTTCCACAGCTGATATTTGGCTAGAGAAAGGACATCTTTATTTTGGCAAATGGGCAGCTGTGGCCAATTGATGCTGCAAAAGGCAGAACCACAAATGCTGGGCTTTAGTATGGTAAAGTATTTATCGATTGAGTTACTTTGTTACATTGGTTTACAACTGGGGATTTTTCACACAGAAGAGTGACTGTCAAATACATATTTTTCCTTTTTGCAAATGCCTAAGACTTCCTAGTGTTTTCTGGCTATCCACTTTCTCTTAGCATTCTGACCCAAGACTAACCAAAATACGAGTTAACTCTTCTGTGTTTTCTGTCATTGTCTCTGGCATGCCATCTACAAGTTATTTTCAACACTTGTATGGAGAGCCGTGGGACTAGAGGCTGAGATACCAAGAGGAACAGATAGGGTCTCTGGCCTGGAGGGATATAGATTTAAAAGTCCTTCCAAAGGAACTAATAAGGCCAAAACAGAATAGTTAGTGATCTGAGGTTTCCTGGGGGAAGTTCTTTTGGATTTTTTTTTTACACAAACCAATGGACTTCATTTTTTCCTGGCACATAAATCATTCCCTGTGAACAAGTTAGCCATATTAAGTTAACTTAGAGTACCACTGGAAAAATATATTATTGCTGCAAGGAAAAGGGAAAATCCTTCTTTAAAAAAACAAACAAAAAAACCCCAGTTGTCCTTTGAGTTCAATTTTCAGTTTCTCTGATTTGAAAATCTAAGTACAGGAATGCTGTTTTGAAGAATCTGACCCAAATAAAACTCCCCAAATCCCAAACCTGCGATTCAGAGTAACTCCAATCGCAATGATCAAGATCATTGCTCACGTTGTGACAGGGCCACTTTACAAGAAAAACTAAAAAACTGAAGTTTTTGTTTACCTTCTTCACTCTCTTTTCTTTATTCTCACACCTCCATTCAAAGGAATAACTTGTACTTTGTATCTAATACCACACTCATGCTTGTGACTCTGAAAAGGTTCCTGAACATGATCTCATAGAACCAAGGTGGCTTCTGTAATGTTGAAGGACAGAAAGTTTTTGGAATTGTTTTTATGTGCATCTTTTACCTGCAGCAATCACTAGTTATATCATATTCATCTATTCCTAATATCTATCCATCTTTTCTTCTTTCCTGAAACAGCACCTCTGTTTATCAGCTGAGTAGATGTCCATGTGGTAGAAATACATTTTCCAGCTTCCTTGTTAGTTAGGTGTGGCCATATGAGTAAGTATTCTATCATGTTAAATTGGCAAGATGCCTGTATATAATATCTCTACTATTGGGTGGGAAATAAATTTGACAGTTGGAGCTCTAGCAGCCACTTTGGATATAACTGGAACATACAAGACAGTAAAACATAAAGAATGAGGAATGTGAATTTATGATGACTTCAAGAACATTCTATTTTAGATTTCTATATAACTAAAGTATCAGCTTGTTAAAGTGATGATAATTTTGTTTCCTCTTCTTGCCATAAAACCTAATACTAACTGACAATGTTTGTTAGAGTTGTATGGTTCATTCTGCTGAGGTGACCTTATTTTTAATAATTGTATTACTTTTTCTCTACTTTGAAAATAATTGATGTTCTAGAAATTCCCTAAAGGGAGTTACCTTTTCTTTAAAAGGTACAATTAACTCATTCTAGTGATAATTCATCTGCTATTGGTTTGGGGTTTGGTCACAACCCAGTCTGCTATTGGTTTGGTCACAACCCACTGCTCAGGGTTTACTCCTGACTCTGCTCAGGAATCACTCCTACTGGTGCTCGGGGGACCATATCCAGTGTCAGGGATCAAACCTGCATTGATCACATGGAAGAGCAATGCCTTACCTGCTGTACTCTCTCTCTCTCTCTGGCCCTACAACTCACATTTCAACAGCTCAGTAGTTACAATAACTGATGTTGCAGTAAAGATCTTTGTCTTTGGGGCTGGAGAGATAGTATGGAGGTAAGGCGTTTGCCTTTCATGCAGGAGGTCATCGGTTCGAATCATGGCATCTCATTTGGTCCCCCGTGCCTGCCAGGAGCAATTTCTGAGGCTGCAGCCAGGAATAATCCCTGAGCACTGCCGGGTGTGATACCCCCCCCCAAAAAAAATCTTTGTCTTTATATCTAATGGCTGTCTGATACTACCTCAGGAGTATTATAATTTAGCATGGTTTCTCAAAACATTTCCATTTTTTCTTTCTGAGATTGAACCCAATCTTCCACACATTTTAGGTATGCACTCTACCTCTGAACCACATCCCCAGTCCCACATTGGGCATTTTGGCTATTTTAATTTTTAATAAAAAATAGCACAACCATGATAATCCTTGTGTAAGTGATGTTATTATCTATTTTTAGTTGATACTATTACAATGTCATTTATTTCCTTCTCTTTTTGGGGGGGAATTCACCTTTGAAGATTCAGGTTTTTTTTTTACATAGCTGGACAATAAATACATACAGAAAATTTAATATTAAAACACACGGAGCTTGCTCTACATCATGGGCAGTTTTCAATAGTAGATGAAGCTCAGTGAGCAAGAATATAAGACAAGGTGATATACAAGAGGAAGTGATGAGAGGTGATCAGCTGGCGCTACCATCATTCATACTTGATAAGTATATATCATGCCTACTTTGTGTCAAAAGTCACAAAGTAGAGAAGAATGAGGCTGGAGTGATAGCCCTGCACTCATCAAGCAGGGCTCAATCCTTAGCATCCAATATGGTCCCTAGAGCCTGCCAGGAGTAATTTCTGAGTGCAGAGCCAAAAGTAAACCCAAATGCTGCTGGGTGTGGCCCCAAAAACAAAACCAAAAAAGGTGGGTACAATAGGGGAGGGCACTTGTCTCTGGGTCTATTCCAAACACCATATGGTAACCTGAGTTTACCAGGAGTGATCTCTGAGACCAAAGCCAGGAGTAGCCAGAAGTAAGCTCTAAGCAACTCTGGGTATGGATAAATAAATAGGTAAATAAATAAATAAATATGTATAAATACATAAACTCAGCAAAATGTCTTAAAAAAGAATATAAGGGCCCAGAGAGATAGCACAGCGGCGTTTGCCTTGCAAGCAGCCGATCCAGGACCAAAGGTGGTTGGTTCGAATCCCGGTGTCCCATATGGTCCCCTGTGCCTGCCAGGAGCTATTTCTGAGCAGACAGCCAGGAGTAACCCCTGAGCATCGCCGGGTGTGGCCCAAAAACCAAAAAAAAAAAAAATTATAAGACAAAGAGAGAGCAGGAGAAAGGGGACTGGTGAAGGATTTTGAAAAAAAAGAGAGAGAGAGTGGAAAGTCAGCAAAACCCCTGGTTATTTAACTGTTAAGCTTATTGAACTATTGACTTTATTAACTATTGAGCATTGTATAATCAGGTACTGCAACTATCTTCATCAGCTTTTCCAGACACAGGGAAGAGCTGACACAGGAAACTTGCACACAGGAAACTTGCCTTTCCTGACCTATCAAATAGCCAATTATAGGCCAAAATCAGGTTAGAACTTAGGTTCCTCATTTCATAATCCAATGTGCTTGTGACTCACTGCAATCATCTGACTAAGGATTGTTCTAGAAAGACCACCTTCTCACTTAGAATTTGTGGGTGATATCCAATACAGACCTGGGGAGGACAAAGGAGACAGAGCACTGCTGGAGAGTTTCCCTTTGCCTCATGTGGCCCACCCTTGCCCTCTTCTAGATTTCTCTGAAGCAGAATGAGGCCTGGAAGGACCATTGCCCTCCAGCTTCTTGCTAATGCATCCAAAAAGATGGAGAGAAGAGAGGATTTATTCTGGAGTTTTATCAAACTAAGCTATATGACAAGAGCTCCCTCCTATCTATCTTATTGCCCTCTATGCACAGTATCTCAATCTTCAGGTTCCAGTAACTTCTCTGTGACCTAATATTTGCAGGATGATAGCACTTAAGGTCATTGAAGATATGCATTGCTTATTCTCTATACCGCATTCATACCTTTGCATTGTTTTTTTTGCCAAATTTTTCTCAAGTTATTTACAATTTTGAGTGAACCATCTGCCTAATACACCAGCATAATTGTGACTAGATCTTGTAAAGTGAACCCAGATAGAGAGGTTCTAGTTGTCCACACCAAATTGGTTTTGGTATATGCTGATGGCATAGGAAAGTGAGTGAAGTTATTCTGAGAAAACTAGATTCTTAGTCTTCTAGTCACTGGTAAGTTGGCATATTCCCTGGCACATATTTCCTGGTCACCTGAGCACCACCAGGCATGATTTCAGAGCACAGAGTTCAGAGTAAGGCCTGAACCTATAGGAATACCATCCCCACAAAGGTAAAAAAAAAAAAAAGTAAGATGCCATTTCCACTATTGGAGTCTCACCGGATTCAGAAAAGAAATCTAAATAAGGGCCCGGAGAGATAGCACAGCAGCGTTTGCCTTGCAAACGGCCAATTCAGGACCAAAGGTGGTTGGTTCGAATCCCGGTGTCCCATATGGTCCCCCGTGCCTGCCAGGAGCTATTTCTGAGCAGACAGCCAGGAGTAACCCCTGAGCACTGCCGGGTGTGACCCAAAAACCAAAAAAAAAAAAAAAAAAAATCTAAATAAGATGTTGCTCTGGATAATCCAGAGTGATGAGTCATAGGTACCTTGATGGCGGTGGCCTGGACTCTTCTGCAGAGTGGCCTGACAAGCTTAAAAGTTAGAGCTAAGAGGCTGCAGACAGCTTGCCTTACACATGGTGAATTCAGGTTCAATCCCCAGCACCCCAAATAGGACTCTCTGAGCATACCAAAAATGATCTTTGAGCACAGAACCAGAAAAATGCTCTAAGCAACTCTTGATGTGTGGGTCCAAAACTTAAAAAATAAAGTAAGACTTAAAAGGCCACCAAATCATCACACTTCATGCCCAATATAAGCACTTCCTAAGTAGTCAATATTTCTATTTGAGACCTTCAGATTTTGTTAAGGAATGACATAATGATGAAGAGAATATCAAAACATAATGGCATTGTTTGAAGGTCTCTCAATTCTGGAGAAAAGTTTGTCCTGGTAACCTTTACCAAGGTTAACAATCACCCTGATACTTTGTGCAGACAACTTAAACTTCAAAGAGCAGCCTTATTCACATCATATTCTCCCTGAGAAAGCTGTCTACATTTGATAGTATAGGATCAGAGCCTAAAGCTAACTAACTCTTGCATTCTGGGAGCAATCTTCAGTTCTGAACACAATAGTCCAACACAATAGTTCAACACAAACTCTACCAACTATCCATATGGCTGTCCTTACTTCCCTGCATCTAGGTTTAATTCTCTACCCATCGGTCTGCACTATGACTAGGTAGAAGGGGTCTTTTACAGCTACTCCAGCGGTGCATGTTCATTTATTAAAGCATTTGTTGAATAGGCAGTGACTAGGCTATAATAGGCAGCTGTAACTATAATGAGTACAGTTCTTTATGCCTAGAACCTGTAGTCTAATGGAGAATGCAAAAACACAAAATGATAATTATATATAAATATATCTGTTTCATATTTTTACCAGTCCTCAGCACATAAAGTTATATTGTTTTTATTATCAAATTTAAAATGATGTTCAGTTAATTTTTTTTTACACTTCCTGCAAGTAGTTTAGGGTTTGTTACTTGTCTGCCTAATTGTCTCTCTGTTAAAGAGACAATACAGTGGATAAAAACACTTGCTTTGTAAGCAGTAGGCCCTAATTTGATCCCTGTCACCACATATGTTCCCCTGAGCCGCACTAGGAATGAACCCTAAACACAAATCTAGGAGTAAGCATGGAGCAGAGTGACATGTGGCCCAAACCTGTCCCCCGAAAAAATATATGGAAAACTGTTATATGTCAATGAAATATGACCCAAGTCAAAGAAGGAAATCAGAATGGAAAGTGGTACTTGCTTAGTGCTCTCTACTCTCTGGGTCAGTCAACCAACAAGGTAATATAGCTCAAGATGTCCTAGATATTAGACCCATTTTCCAGTCTAAGCTTTCTCCATAGAGGGATGGAAATTCCTTATTGATGAGTCTCCAAATTTCACTGTACTGATAAAATTCTGGTAAGAAAACAAGAGAAAAGAGGGGTTGGAGAGATAGCACAGCGGTAGGGCATTTGCCCTGTATGCAGCTGATCCAGGACAGTATCTCATATGGGCCAGTGCCTGCCATGAAGGATTTCTGAGCACAGAGGCAGGAGTAACCCTTGAGCTCTGCAGGGTGTGACCAAGATAAAAAGAAGAAAGAAAGAAAGAAAGAAAGAAAAGAAAGAAGAAAGAAGAAAGAAAGAAAGAAAGAAAGAAAGAAAGAAGAAAAGAAAAGAAAAGAAAGAAAGAAAGAAAGAGAATAGAAAGAAAGAAAGAAGAAAGAAAGAAAAGAAAGAAAGAAAGAAAAAGAAAGAAAGAAAGAAAGAGAGAAAGAAAGAGAAAAGAAGAAAGAAAGAAAGAAAGAAGAGAAAGAAAGAAGAAAGAAGAAAGAAAGAAGAAAAGAAAGAAGAGAAAGAAAGAAAGAAGAAAGAAAGAAGAAAGAAAAAAGAAAAAAAAGAAAGAAAGAAAGAGAGAGAAGAAAGAAAGAAAGAAAGAAAGAAAGAAAGAAAGAAAGAAAGAAAGAAAGAGAAAGAAAGAAAGAAAGAAAGAAAGAACAAAGAAAGAAAGAAAGAAAGAAAAAGAAAGAAAGAAAAGAAAAAGAAAGAAAGAAAGAAAGAAAGAAAGAAAGAAAGAAACAAAGACAGAAAGAAAGAAAGAAAGAAAGAAAGAAAGAAAGAGAGAGAGAAAGTAGGAGGCCGGAGAGATAGCATGGAGGTAAGGCGTTTGCCTTTCATGCAGAAGGTCATCGGTTCGAATCCCGACGTCCCATATGGTCCCCTGTGCCTGCCAGGAGCAATTTCTGAGCATGGAGCCAGGAGTAACCCCTGAGCACTGCCGGGTGTGACCCAAAAACCACAAAAAAAGAAAAAAAAAAAGAAAAGGAGAAAGTAAAGGAGAAAGAAAAAGACGAAAGAACAGAGAGTTCTTTGGCTGAGCCAGGTTCAGCTCTCAGGGATAAGAAAATATTGGCCGAGGGGCTGGAGCAATGGCACAACCATAGGGCACCTACCTTGCACACAGCTGATCCAAGACTGACAGCGGTTCGATTCCCCATCGTCCCATCTGGCCCCTCAAGCCAGGAGCGATTTCTGAGCACATAGCCAGTAGTAACTCTGAGCGTCACGGGGTGTGGCCCAAAAACAAAACAAAAAACAAGCAAACAAAAATATTGGCCGAGTGAAGCCACTCAAGGCTGCTGGGGAGATTTTAGCTGTGGTTCACTAGTGTTCAGTCACACCTATGACTGCAGTTTCCTGACTAAACTCAGAATATATCCTGCCACTGACTGATACGTTGTGTGATTGCTTTTCTAGGACCAGATGTGCCTAGTTATTCACATGAGTATATTGGTTTGGGGAATGGTTCATTTCAATTATTAATTTAATATCCTCTATTCCTTTTAGCAAAAATAAATTTCATGGCTGAGTATGTCAGGATTTGATGATGAGAAGGTTCTTTGAAAGGAAATGGAATAATTTAAAATAGAAATTAGCCCTTATATTGATCCCTTTTATTTGATATTTAAACACCCCTTCCATCTAGAGTCCAGAAATTTCAAATTAAAGAGTCAAATTAATTATAGAATAATAATTACTTCTGTAATTTATCCAAATTGAATTTTTTTTTTTGGTGCCACACTCAGTTGTGCTCAGCATCTGTCTACTCCTGGCTCTAAACTCAGGGATCAGTCCCGGTAGATCTTGAGAGACTTTGTATCACCAGGGTTCAAAGCTGGGCCTTCTGCTTGAAAAGTATGTGTTCATCCCATTGATATCTCTCTTCAATGCCAAAAATTTTTAATTTTGATGTAGTTACCTCCTGTTTGTACAATCATTTTTTTTAATCTTAACTACAGGTATGAGCTCTGTAATAGTTACCCCTGAACACTAAGATAGGAGTAATCCCTGCACACTGCCAGGTATGGCCCAAAAAGCAAAAATAAAATTGCTATCTAAACCTATCACCAGGTTCAACTCATAGTTCTTGTCATTTGCTAATAACCTTAGACTTTATTTTTCATTTTAAGGCCTCTATACTTTCTTCAGTATCTCAGGGAACTAGGTAAACTGATTCTCTGAAGTTCACTCAGCTGCTAAACTAAAATGCTAAACTGCTTTCTTGGCAAGTGAATGTTCCTACACTGCACCAAGACTCTCCACTGATGACTGTAACTTAATATTCTATAAAATTTTTTTGTTTGGGGCCGGGTAGGTGGCGCTGGAGGTAAGGTGTCTGCCTTGCAAGCGCTAGCCAAGGAAGGACCACGGTTCGATCCCCCGGCGTCCCATATGGTCCCCCCAAGCCAGGGGCGATTTCTGAGCACATAGCCAGGAGTAACCCCTGAGCGTCAAGCGGGTGTGGCCCAAAAACCAAAAAAAAAAAAAAAATTATTTGTTCACCTATTTTTCACCTTGTCATTTTTGTCCTTTGGAGCAGAGGCTCCCCAAACTATCTTCTGACTTAACATCATTGGCCTCTCTTAGCTCTCTTATTTCAATGCTTATCACACACACACATACACACACACACACACACACACACACACACACACACACACACACACACATACACACACACATGCTTGTCACTGAACTAAGGTATTAAAATAAGGGCTCTTTCTTTAGGCCACACCCAGCAGAGCTCAGGGGTTACTCCTAACTCTGCACTCAGAAACTGCTCCTGGCAGGCTTAGGGGACCATATGGGATAATGGGGGATTTAACCCAGGTTCGACCAGGGTGGTCCGCATGCAAGGCAAACGTCCTTCCCGCTGTGCTGTAGCTCTGGCCCCAATGAGGGCTCATTTTATCATCCAATTGGATCTGAATATCAGCTTATGACTAATTTTTTGATAATAGGATTCAGCAACTTTTTAGCCCAGTTTCAGCAGAAGAAAATCAGAAACATCTAAAAATACTGGAAATTTTCTGCTTCTAGGATTAAAAGGAAGTCTCTAGGGACTTTTTCTGAATTGGTTGAGGTAGAGGCAATGAGTATAGAGTATAGGGATGAGGAACAGGCCGTAACCAATATCTCAGAATCAGAGAATTCCTTTCTCTTACTGCCAATGTAAGGATTTCATTTTGTTTCTCCTTGATTGGAATGTCTTTGAATCTTCTAACGTGGGAATGATCCCTTACATTATAATTCGGAAAAAGTTCAGGGAGAGAATGAGAAGATGATCAAGGGGGAAAAAAAAAGCCCAATTGGATGGTCTGTCACAGTCACATGATGTTTAACTATAAAAACTGGCACATTTCCAGGCCAGAGAGCTAGTACAGCAGATAAAGACACTTGCCTTGCATAAGGGTCACTTAGGTTCCCCAAGCATTGCCAGGAGTGATTCCTGAGTGCAAAACAGGGAGTAACCCCTGTGCTTCACCCCAAACAAACAATAATGCTGTATATTTCACAGAATAAAAACTCACACTTTTCCAGTTTAGGGACTGGGCATCACTTTTCCAGTTGACTGAAAAAACTGGGCATCCCTAACAGGTCAATGACACCAGCAGCAGAGAGGTATGAGTTGTGGGCAGGAGTGAGTGGGGAGGGGAGGGAGTAGAGGAAGGGGGAGATAGTACAGCAGACAGGGCACATGCCTTACACACAGCTCATTGACATTCAATCCCTGACATCCTGTATAGTCACCAAAGCACCTCTAGAAGTGGTTCCTGAGATTTGAGTACTGCCAGGTCTGGCCCAAAGACCCCCTCAGTCAAAAAAAAAAATGATGTGTGGGATAAAAAGGAGTACATTAAGATGTCTCTCTTCCTAAAGGAACCAAAAAGGCAAGCAAAATATGCATTGACTATGAAGTGATATTAGTATCTAATTATATTTAGGTTGCAAGTAAAAACTGCTCCTGAACCAGAGAGATAGGATGATGGATAAGATATTTGACAGCATGTAGTCCATCTGGATTCCATTCCCAACATAGCAGATAGTTCCCCTAATGTCTACCAGGAGTGATCTCTGAGTACAGAGCAAGGAGTTTGCCCTCTGAGCTGGCCATGCCCACAAAGAGCAGAGCCAGAGGAGCCCAGTCACTCATCTTTGCTCTGAGGCTGAGGCTGTGCACAATTCCTGGTCAATGGTCCCCAGCACAATAAGTGGAACATTTCACACTACAAGCGTGACAACAGGAAATAACACAGGCTGACACCATGCATAGAGAATGAAGATGGCTGTTCTGATGACTTATCTAGCCTCTCAGATAAGGAGTTTAGAAAAGAAATGTGAAGGATGTTCATAGAACTCAAAAAAGCATAGATCAAGCTGAACAAACCACAAATAAGAATCAAGAGAATATTAGAATAGAAATGAGATAACTTCAAACTAAAATAACAGGACTGAGAAACTCGGTAGGGGAAGTGAAAACCTCACTGGAAAGGTTCTCCAATAGATAACAGCAGCTGAGGACCGAATCAGTTTACTGGAAAATGAGATGCATAACTACTCTTTACAATAGAAGAGATTGGAAAAGAGTCTTAAAGCAAATGATCAGACAATGGAAAAAAATCCTCAAGGAATATGAACAGACAAAAATAGAAGCCTTTGATAAGCTCAAGAGAAGCAACATAAGAAAAATTAGAGACACAGGAAGAATCCCCATGAAGAATCAATAATCAAGGGCATCATTGCAGAGAAACCCTTAGACCTAAAAAGTGCATGCAAGCACCTTAAATAGCTTCACTAGCATGTACAAGGCCCTGAATTTGATCCTTACTACTATATGCCACTCCCTTTCGCTTTTCTTCTTCTCTTTCAATTTTATTTATATTTATAGCTTCTAGATAGAAGTCCTGCCTTTTTACTTTTTTTTTTAGAACCATTGAACATGAATCATCTGGTTCTGCCTCAATTTGTGTCTCCCTACAAAATGAGAAAAGGAAAAAAACAAAGTGAACAGGACCCAGGGCCAAACGACCCCAGGAGCATAGAGTGGAAATAAAAATGATCAGCCCTAAATACCCAAACCAATGTCAATGACAGAAGAATCAAGAAATCCAAACTTTAACAAGCTATACATTAAATGGGCCTAGCAGTTACGCTAGCAGTCTAGGGGGCTGAGGGTGGAGGTACAGGATACATGCTGAGAACTATAGTGGAGGGAGGTCAACACTGTTGGTGGGAATGGCCCTAATTCACTGTCACTAAGTTATGAAATACAATTGTGAAAAACTTGTAAAAAATATATAAAAAGTGTGGGGCTGGAGCAGTGGCACAAGTGGTAGGGCGTTTGCCTTGTACACGCTAACATAGGACGGACCAAGGTTTGATCCCCCAGTGTTCCATATGGTCCCCCGAGCCAGGAGTGATTTCTGAGTGCATAGCCAGGAGTAACCCCTGAGTGTCACCGGGTGCGGCCCAAAAGTGTGTGTGTGTGTATATATATACATATGTATATATATGTATAAATTAAAAAAGTAAAAACAGACGAAACAGCTTGCACAATTGCCCACTCAGGATTGCCACTCAGGATTGAGTCTTCACTTAGATCAGAGCTTTGAAAGATAATCTTTGAGAAAAGGGGCACTTCCAGCACTGTCCAGACCAATTCAGTCTAGAATGATGCTTAACTAAGCTTTTCCCTGCAGACACATGTATGAAAGATTTGTTTGCTGCAATGAACAACTTTAAAACGTGAAAGGAGGGCCCAGAGAGATAGCAGAGCGGCGTTTGCCTTGCAAGCAGCCGATCCAGGACCAAAGGTGGTTGGTTCGAATCCCGGTGTCCCATATGGTCCCCCGTGCCTGCCAGGAGCTATTTCTGAGCAGACAGCCAGGAGTAACCCCTGAGCAATACCCGGTGTGGCCCAAAAAACAAACAAACCAAAACCAAAAAACAAACAAACAAAAACAAACAAACAAACAAAAAACGTGAAAGGAGCTTCTAGAGAATGTAGAACTCTCTCCCACACACCTCTCTCAGAGGCTGCTGCTGAGACTCAGACATCTGAGAATTCTGAGCATGGTAATTTAAATTCAACTATAGTGAACGAAAAATTGTTGCTCCAAATTATCAGTTCTCTCCAGCCAAAGAAAACCTTTTGGTTTTTCTCTCTTAAAGCAAGAAGAAATACAATTGATTTTCACTGTTGCTGTCATTTTGGAGAAGGCTTTATTCAACATAGAGTAAGCAAAAAAAAAAAAAAAAAAAAAAAGACCATGTCCTAATCCCAGAAATGTATGAATCTGTTAGGTTTCACAACAAAGAGGAATTCAAATTGCAGATGAAACCAAGATCATCAACAGATCATCAAGTAGATTTTCCTGCAAGCGTCCTTAAACATTGAAAGCGAGGGGTCCAAGTGGTAGCACAGTGGTGGGACATTTGCCTTGCACGCAGCTGACCCAGGATGGACTCTGGTTTGATCCCCAGTATCCCATATGGTTCCCCAAGTCAGGAGCAATTTCTGAGCACACAGCCAGGAGTAATCCCTGAACGCCTCTGGGTATGGCCCCCAAAAACCAACCAAATAAACGAAAGAATTGGGGTGTCATCTATTTTTCTATTGGTGGTTTGGGACTGCTGTGGAAGTTTGGGGTGTGTGTGGAAGTAAAATTGCAAAGTTAACTTTATTATTATGATAAGCTATAGGTCTTTGAAATTATAGTTCATAGGTATAGGTTAAGGGAAAGTTCTGGTTCTGAAAAGGCAAGTTGTATTAACAATCAGCTTTTTATGCCAAAGGCACATGGGTAAATGTGGCTGTCTGTTTAGGGTTTTTATCTTTTGCAAGCATTAAATCCTGGGAAAATTTTCAAATGTTATCTTGTTTACAGGCCTATAAGCAAATAAAAACAGCCACATCTCAGTCATTAGAACTTAAAGTGGGTGCATTTTTATTTTTGTAGTGATGAGGGAAACAGTATACCTCTCTATCTATCCTTTCATAGCTGGCTTTAAGGAATACAACACCTCTAAGGAACTGGAAAGGTGAGGAACCAGCTAGTCCCTATGGCTTCTAAAAAGAAACATGAGGGGCCCGGAGAGATAGCACAGCGATGTTTGCCTTGCAAGCAGCCGATCCGGGACCAAAGGTGGTTGGTTCGAATCCCGGTGTCCCATATGGTCCCCCGTGCCTGCCAGGAGCTATTTCTGAGCAGACAGCCAGGAGTAACCCCTGAGCGCCGCTGGGTGTGGCCCAAAAACCAAAAAAAAAAAAAAAAAAAAAAAAAAAAAAAAAAAAGAAAAGAAAAGAAACATGAACCAATCAACACTTTAATGTTAGGTAAATGAGAGATACATCAAACTGATCTCCAGAACTGTAATATGATAAATTTAAATCACTCAGTTTGTGATAATTTGCTAAGGCAGTTATAGAAAACAAATAATTTGGGACTGGAGAAGTAGTAAAGTAAGTAGAGGGTTTGTCTTATACCCTGCTAACCTGGGTTTGATCTCTGGTACCTCATTGGTCCCCCAAACCTACCAGGAGTGAGTCTTGAATGCAGAAACAGGAGTAACCCCTGAAGACAGTTGGGTGTATCCCACAAACAAAACAAAAATAATTTATTAAATAAAGTTTATTCAGTCTTAATTACATTGAGCATTTGTTTCACTAGGAAACATAGGAAGTTGGGGTATCTTCTTTGAAGGTCTGCTACAGAAGCACACTAAACCCAGTCCAGCAATCATCATAGTCACAGAAACAGCAGTCTAAAATTTCTCATCGACTTCTCACACTGAGTTGTGATAGTAATGTTCATCCACTACAGAAATTGATTTTAGTTGGTAAAGAAATTGGAAAGCACAGGCCTGTTTATGAATATAAAAACAAAGATATTGAACTGCTATACTGGATACTCTGAAAGCACAAAAGTTGTTTTAGTCAATGTTAAGTTCAAGCATTCAGAAACGTTTTGGCCAAGGCTGAAAAGGAAAAAAAAAAAAAAAAAAAAGCTTTTAATTCTCAAGTAATTTAAGGCACTTGATTTTTCTTTCATGAAAAACATGGGATGAAATTACATTAGTCTATTTTGGAAAGATAAAGAGCAAGAGCAAAATCATTCTCCAGGGATTCGGGAACATGTGATACATGTGATTCCAAGTAGTTTAGCTATTTGAAAGCTAAGGCTGTGGTGTAACAGACTATTTGTAGAGATGGAATCCTCTTACTTGAAAAGATCATGGAACTTTCTCTCCTTTTCCACCCCCACTTCAAAAATTATGAATGGAATGGAGACTAACAGATAAATGTGAATGTTAAGAAGTAGATTCTTCTACTGATGCACTTGCTAAGCTTCTATTAACACTTTGGGGAATTATGTGCAACTATCAGTGGGAGAACATGTCCCAACACTCTATTTTTTTCAATTAACAATTATGTTTAGTCAATCCCCAGCAGATTTGTTGGTACAATTGCTGGCTGCCTAATGCAAGTTTCTTTTCAGTTAGCCAAGCTAATTCTTATGAGCTCTTTTCACTTGATGATGTGCTGTTAGATATATCCAGTGTCTACCTAAATGCATTCGTGAATTAAATCTTGTCTGGGAAGGTTTGCTCATTCAATCTTGGGATTCGAATTATATTGACCCAAGGAGCAAGACTTGCTATATTTAGTCTGGGCTCAGTGCCAAACATGCACAGCCAGACCAAGGCATTGGGGGCTCTGACATCAATTTTTACTCATGAGTCCTAGAAAATTTCAAGGTTAGCAATGATGCTACATCATTTGAAAGAAACAAGTTTCAAATTATTTTAAATATGTTGTTTTGGAGTCTGGTTTTCAGGTTAATATTATTCAGTGCTTGAAGGAAAAGGAAAAGACCAGATCAAAAACCAGATCAAACCTTAGCAAGACTCAACTGATATATTTTTCCCACTGTTTAATAGAGAAGCCAATCCATAGTGAAGCTAATAACATTATAACAAGATACAATCAAATTAGTAGCTAGATTAGTACTCCAGTACTAACCTGACTTTAAACTCAAAATTTCATCACTTTACAGTTAATACTATTTTTGGTGTGAGAAAAAAAATTGGTGTACAGAGTTCATTTCAGTTGGAGACATGAGACTATTATAATAGAATGAATTCTGAATCTCCCAAGAAAGCTGAATAATAGCTTCTGACTCAAGCTTCGATCCTTTTTTAGACAATCATTTTCTTCTCCTTGTGCCTTTCCTTCCTAATAAAAGCACGAATGAAATTAAACATTAAAACTCCAGGAGGAAAAAACCTCCAGGAGAGCACAGCTTGTCATTTATCTCTGTAGCTCCAGTGCCTTGTACATAACCTGCCCAGATTAGGTGCTTGTCACTGGCTTGTCACAGGAAAGAAAGAATGAATGGATACACCAGTGGAGATTGTTCTATTTGCAATACTTATTTTAGCTGCTATTTCCCTCTCAAATGTGGGAAAGCATTGTGTTATTGTTTTAAGTCAGCTGTTATGAATATTTTAAATATTACAGATTTCTGAATTGCTTTGCTAAAGGGTTATTCTGGGCATGGAACTATTTTTCTCTCTCACTATGCACAGACATACATATATACATTTAGTATTGTTTTTATTGAGCTTACAAAAATTATTTGTTACAGCTTATATTCAGAGGTGTAAGCATTTTAAATTCTCAAGTGACATTCTCAACCCTTTAAAATTTCACGGGACTCAAGCAATAGTACAGTGGATAGGGTCCTTGCCTTGCATGCAACACATTCAAATTCAATTCCTAGCACTTACTTCATTTGGTCCCCGGTGCCCTTCCAGGAGTTATCTTTAAGCACAGAACCAAGAGTAAGCCCTGAGCACTGACCAGTGTGGCAAAAACAAACAAACAAACAAACAAACAAAAAATCTCCCCCAAAAAAGAGAAAAATAAAATATAAAATTTTATTCATTAAAACATAAGATCTGTGGGGCATGGAGGTACGGCATTTGCCTTGCATGCAGAAGGTTGGTGGTTCAAATCCCGGCATCCTATATGGTCCCCTGAATCTGCGATTTCTGAGCGTAGAGCTAGGAGTAACCCCTGAGTGCTGCCAGGTGTGACCCAAAAAAGAAAGAAAGAAAGAAAGAAAGAAAGAAAGAAAGAAAGAAGAAAGAAAGAAAGAAAGAAGAAAGAAAGAAAAGAAAAAAGAAAGAAAGAAAGAAAGAAAGAAAGAAAGAAAGAAAGAAAGAAAGAAAGAAAGAAAGAAAGAAAAGAAAGAAAGAAAGAAAGAAAGAAAGAAAGAAAGAAAGAAAGAAAGAAGAAAGAAAGAGAAAAGAAAGAAAGAAAGAAAGAAAGAAAGAAAGAAAGAAAGAAAGAAAGAAAGAAAGAAAGAAAGAGAAAGAAAGAAAGAAAGAAAGAAAGAAAGAAAGAAAGAAAGAAAGAAAGAAAGAAAGAAAGAAAGAAAGAAAGAAAGAAAGAAAGAAAGGAAAGAGGGGCCGGAGAGATAGCATGGAGGTAAAGTGTTTGCCTTTCATGCAGGAGGTCATCGGTTCAAATCCCGGCGCCCCATATGGTCCCCTGTGCCTGCCAGGAGCAATTTCTGAGCCTGGAGCCAGGAATAACCCCTGAGCACTGCCAGGTGTGACCCAAAAACAAAAAAAAAAAAAAAAAAAAAAAAAAAAAAAGAAAGAAAGAAAGAAAGAAGAAAGAAAAGAAAGAAAGAAAGAAAGAAAGAAAGAAAGAAAGAAAAAAGAAGAGAAAGAGAAAGAAAGAAAGAAAGATTAAGAAAGAAAGAAAGAAAAAGAAAGAAGAAAGAGAAGAAGAAGAAAGAAGAAAGAGAAAGGAGAGGAGAGAGAAAGAAAGAAAGAAAGAGAGAAAGAGAGAAAGAAAGAAAGAAAGAAAGAAGAGGAGAAAGAAAGAGAAAGAAAGAAAGAAAGAAAGAGAAGAAAGAAAGAAAGAAAGAGAAAGAAAAGAAAAGAAGAAAGAGAAAGAAAGAAAGAGAGAGAAAGAAGAAAGAAAGGAAAGAAAGAAAG
This sequence comes from Suncus etruscus, assembly GCF_024139225.1. Classification (NCBI taxonomy): domain Eukaryota; kingdom Metazoa; phylum Chordata; class Mammalia; order Eulipotyphla; family Soricidae; genus Suncus; species Suncus etruscus. The sequence continues at coordinate 90,223,613 of NC_064852.1, forward strand.
AAAGAAAGAAAGAAAGAAAGAAAGAAAAAAGAAAGAAGAAAGAAAGAAAAAGAAGAAAGAAAGAAAAGAAAGAAAGAAGAAAGAAAAAAATGAAAGAAAGAAAAGAAAAGAAAAGAAAGAAAAAGAAAGAAAGAAAGAAAGAAAAGATCTCTTAGAAGGACCTTGGTTTGACCCCCTGGTATCCCATATGATCCCCCGAGCCAGGAGCAATTTCTGAGTGCATAGCCAGGAGTAACTCCTGAGCATCATAGGGGGTGGCCCAAAAAGCAATAAATAAATAAATAAATAAATAAATAAATAAATAAATAAATAAATAAATAAATAAGATCTCTAAAAATAAAAGCCTTCATAAATGTCTTTCAAATATAAATATTTTTCAACTGGATTTGTCAATTTTCATACTATAATGTTAAATGGTTTCAAATATTTACATGTGGGGGAAGTCATCATTCACAAGAAATTAAAAAAACCACATATTCAAAATCTGACTGTAGTGGAAAGAGCAGTTATAGATGTTTATATCTAGACAACCTTAGCAGTCAAAATTCTCCGTTTTTTTTTTTTTTTTTTTTTTTTTGGCTACACTTGGCTGTACACTCCTGACTCTGCACTCAGAAATCATTCCTCATGGACTCAAGGGACCATATGGGGTGCCAAGGATCAGACCCAGGTTGGCACCATTCAAGATAAATGTCCTACCCATTGTTTTATTGCTCTAGCCTCAATAGTCAAATCATTCTGAAAGCCATATATATGTACACCTAGTATATGTAATTATTTATAACACAAAATATACTAATATTTCCCTTATAAGGTATTTTTCAAAGAAGAAAGTATGGCATCATATCTTTCTCACAAAAATAAGAATTAGAATTTTTATTACAGAATACTTTTCCTTGTTTCCTGGTGGAAAACAGTTAAGAAATTGCAATTATATTTGCTTTTATAAAAATGGCCCTTAACAGAAGTTTATTTAGAACAAAAGTGGGACATTTTTTGTAAAATACTTTAATCCATAAGCTTGAAAATAGAAATATTTTAAGGTATTCATAATAATAATACTTTTGAAGGCTGTATTGGTATAATGAAAATGTCAATACACATAGGTCATACATGAGGGGCGTTTGAATTGATTATGTGTTCTAATAGCCTGAAATCTAAATGAAGAGGTTTTTTAATAAGAATGTAATAGGACTATAGAGATCTTTGTATGGCATAAAAATACATGGGAAGGTATATTGTAATGTGAATAAGACTAAGTGATCCTCTTATTGGAGAAACACTTATCTCAAGATGAAAAATGGCCACATTGTTGCTTGACATTTGGATTGTCAATGGCTTGACCAGAAGAAACCTTAGTCACACACTGCAGAGACATGAACAGTTCAAGAGAGCACTTGCTAGCCAAAGGTCACTGATGGAATAATAGGGTTTTTTCTTCCTTCACAATCTAAAGAAAATCATCTGATGCTGCCTTTATCTCAGTGAAGGGGAAATAAAATGAAGACCAAAAGTCATGGTATTATTAAAAAATGATGTGATTAACAATCAATATGAAATTGGAAACAAAATCCAAATTTTCTCCATCATAAAATGCCTCTGAGGTACCTCTCCCCCAATGCCCTATGTTAATATCACCTGGATGGTCAGATCCACTCACACCTGGAAGGGCTCTATGGTTTGGAATAAAGAATATAAGGTTGCCTAGGGGGCAGAGGAGTCAGAAAAGAAGAAAGGAAGCATGGAGACCAGCAGGAAGGGAGACAGAGAGAGAAAGAGAGGTCCTGAGAGAAAGAAATGAAATAGGCAGACCTGGCACAAAATCTGCACATGGTGGATAGGGCCATGGAATAAATCAAGCTGACTCCGATGAAACTTTAACTGGTTGCCTGTGAAATTATTTTGCCACTACTACCCTTCTCCAGACCCACCGGTGGAAGGGGCTAATGGCATCTTGCCAAGAAAAGCCTCACCCCAGACACTTGGACATTAGACTTTATGTTTTATATTAAAACAACAAATGCCTACATAGCATACTTAGGTATATAATCTGTGCTTTTTCCTCATTATATATAATAAATCATTTAATTCTATTTTAAAACATAGAAAGAAAACATCCAGGTCAAATCACTAGTCATATCTAGTTACAGTATGAAAATTGTTCCCTAAAATAAAATGATCACAATAGGTTCAGGATCCACATTTGTCTTTACATATCCCTAAAGAGATTTTAGGTAAAATTAAATATGCTTTAAAATAAATGAAAATATTAAATAGGTCTCTCTTCTCTGCTAGCGAGTGAGGGCTCATTCAAATAGAAACCTTCCCCATTTGGCCACATTGTAGTAAAAGTCAGGATTTCATCTTACAGTTGATGGACATATTCTGTCTATGTGCATTCAATAATATATCCTGTTTCTATTATTCTACTGTGCTTATATATGTAGATAGCAGTTTTTATTTAGTAGTGCTAGGAAGCAAACTCAAGGCCTAATATGCAAGGTTCAGATGGTCTTCCACTGAGTCATATTCCAGGACCATTTTTTGTTTGTTTGTTTGTTTGTTTGTTTTTGGGGGGACAACCGGATATGCACTCAGAAATCATCCCTAGAGTACTTGGAGGACCAGGTTAAGCCAAGTGAAAGGCAAGTGTCCTATTGCTGTACTATTGCTTTGATGAGCTAGCCCAAAGGACTAGGAACATGCTTTGCCTGAAGAAGGCCCAGATCCAATCTCTGGTACTACAGGTATCCTTGGGCACTGCCAGGAGAGACACTCAGGTATAGAGCCAGGAAGAGCCCCTAAACACTGTGCAGAGGCATAGTTTATCAAATACTCACTGTGTGAATGCAAACTTTTGTTTCTTCTTTTATTTTAACATTGTGGTTACAAAGTTGTTCATGATTGAGTTTCAGTCCTATAATATACACCACCCTATGAATGCAAACTTTCTATAGGGAGATAGAAACTACTATATCATTGATGTGATTATTATTTCCTTTTTAATGTTTGTTTTCAGTTCTTCAATATTACCATCAATATAATAAATATGATAAATAATAAATGAGAAAGGAAATTGCAAATAGTTGCGGATCTAGTTCTATAAACTATAAAGTTTATGAGTGGTTAGAGAAATAGTACAGAGTGAGTTGTCCTTGCACGTAACTAACTGGATTCCAATCCCCAGTATCCCATATGGTCACCAAGCTACGTTCAGGAGTGGTTTCTGAACACAGAGCCAGGAGTAAACCCTGAGCACTACCAGGTGTGGCCCAAAGAAGCAAAAACTAAGTAATTAATTTTAAAATAAGTAAAAAATAAAAACTATTACTAGATCAAAGAGTTCAAACACTTTGGGGGGGTTGGATCACACCCAGTGGTGCTCAGGGGTTAGTCACTACAGGTAGGCATATGGGATCCCTAGATGAACCACCATCTGTCCTGAATTGGTTGCGTGCAAGGCAAACGCCCTACCACTGTGCTCTCTCTCCGGCCCCAAACACATTTTTATAGTTTTTATATATATTTGTCAAATTTAAGTTCAGGCAAAAACAAAAAAAGAGAAGCTAACATATAGTAGAGTTATAGAGGTCTAGATGTGGAGATTTAGGAGGTAGAAAAAGAATATTTCAGGAAGAAATGCCTAAGTAAATAAAAAGCAGAAACTTAATAATAATAATAACAATAGCCAAAGATGGGGCCAGAGCAATAGTACAGTGGGTAGGATGCTTGTTTTGCACACGGTCAACCCAAGTTTGATCCCCAGCATCCATGATTCACCAAGCACCTCCAGGAGTAATTCCGAGTGCTGGGTGTAGGTTTTTGTTTGTTTGTTTGTTTTTGGGTTTTGGGTCACACCCGGCAGCACTAAGGGGTTACTCCTGGCTCTACGCACAGAAATCGTCCCTGGCAGGCACATGGGGACCATATGGGATGCCAGGATTCGAACCAATGACCTTCTGCATGAAAGGTAAATGCCTTACCTCCATGCTATCTCTCCGGCTCCTCTGGGTGTAGTTTTAAAAAAAAAAGCAACAAAAAAATTATATGAACCAGCATTACCACAACAAGAAATGAACGGAAATTCTTTTTTGATTTTTTTTGTTTGTTTTTTGGGACCATACCTGGCAATGCTCAGGGTTTACTCCTGGCTCTGTGCTCAGAAATTGCTCCTGGCAGGCTCAGAGAAGCAGGTGATGTGGAATGCCGGGGATCAAACCCAGGTCCATCCCAGGTCAGCAATGCAAACCCCCTATCACTGTGCTGTTGTTTTGGCCCCAAACAAATTAACCTGACTAAAGTAAAAGGATTTGAGAAAGTGAGAAGTTAGTGGGATGAGTTAAATAGATTTTGTTAGAAGCAACCCTCAACAGTGAGATAAAGTAGCTTAGGCTTGCCTAGAGCCAAAAGCAGCACAGAATTGTGTCTGAAAGATGGTTCATAGAAATTTTTTGGTGGCTAGATTGAGGCTGAATTGGTTGGAAAAGACACTAGAGTAACAGAAAACAGCTAAAAGCAAAGCCTTTGTGTGATGGCTAGGAGAGAAATGTGAGGGATTAATGAAGGAAGGAAGGAAGGAAGGAAGGAAGGAAGGAAGGAAGGAAGGAAGGAAGGAAGGAAGGAAGGAAGGAAGGAAGGAAGGAAGGAAGGAAGGAAGGAAGGAAGGAAGGAAGGAAGGAAGGAAGGAAAGGAGGGAGGGGGAGGGAGGGAGGAAGGAAGGGAGGGAGGGAGGGAGGAAGGAGGGAGGGAGGAAGGGAGGAAGGGAGGGAGGGAGGAAGGGAGAGAGGAGGGAGAAAGGAGGAAGGGAGGGAGAAGAGGAAAGGAAGGGAGGGAGAAGAGGAAAGGAAGGGAGGAAGGAGGAGGGAGGGGAGGGAAAAAAGGGAGGAAGGAGAGAGGGAGGGAGAGAGGGAGGAAGGGGAGGGAGGGAGAGGAGGGAAGGAAGGAAGGAAGGAAGGAGGGAGAGGAGGGAAGGGAGGAAGAAGGGAGGGAGGAAGGGGAGGGAGCAGAGGGAGGGAGAGAGGGGAGGGAAGAAAGGGAGGAAGGAGGGAGGGAGGGAAGGAAGGGAGGAAGGAGGGAGGGATGAAGGGGAGGGGAGGAAGGGGTGGGAAGAAAGGAAGGAAGGAGAGAGGGAGGGAGGGGAGGGAGGGAAGAAGGGAGGGAGGGGAGGAAGGAGGGAGGGGAGGAAGGAGGGAAGGGAGGAAGGAAGGGAGGGAGGGAGGAAAAGAGGGATGTGAGGGAAGGGAGGAAGGAAGGGAGGGAGGGAGGGGAGGGAAGGGAGGAAGGAAGGAAGGGAGGAAGAAAGGGGAGGAAAGGAAGGGAGGAAGGAAGGGAGGGAAGGAGGGGAGGGAAGGGAGGAAGGAAGGGAGGGAGGGAGGAAGGGGAGGGGGGAGGGAGGAAGGGGAGGGGGGAGGAAGGAAGGGAAGGGAGGGGAGGAGGGAGGGAGGGAAGGGAGGGGAGGAGGGAGGGAGGAAGGGGAGGAAGGAGGGAGGAAGGGGAGGGGGGAGGGAGGGGAGGGAAGGGAGGGAGGGAGGGGAGGGAAGGGAGGGAGAAAGGAGAGAGGGAGGGAGGGAGGAAGGTGAGGGAGGGAGAGAGGGGAGGAAGGAGGGAGGGGAGGGAAGGGAGGAAGGAGGGAGGGAGGGGAGGGAGAGAGGGGAGGGAAGGAAGGGAGGAGTGAGGAGGGAGGGAGGGAAGGAAGGGAGGCATGAGGGAGGAAGGGGAGGGGAAGGAAGGGAGGGAAGGAAGGGAGGAAGGAGGGAGTGAGGGAGGGGAGGGAGGAAGGGAGGGGAAGGAAGGGAGGGAGGGAAGGGAAGTAGGAGGGAGGGAGGAAGGGGAGGGAGGGAAGGGAGGAAGGAGGAAGGGAGGGAGAGAGGGAGGGGAGGGAGGAAGGGAGGGGAAGGAAGGCAGGGAGGAAGGAGGGGAGGGAGGGAGGAAGGGATGAAGGAGAAAAGTGGAAAGAAATGAAGGGAAAAGAAAGGAAAGAAAATTGTACTTTTCAATTGTCTAGACTCAGGCAGTGGTCCTCAAACTACGGCCAGCAGGCCACATACTGTATTTGTTTCCATTTTGTTTCTTCACTTTAAAACAAGATATATATAGTATGCATAGGAATTTGTTCATAGTTTTTGTTTTACTATAGTCCAGCCCTCCAACTGTCTGAGGGACAGTGAACTGGCCCCCTGTTTAAAAAGTTTGAGGACCACTGGGAGTGTCTCTACCCAAGTTTCTAGAGTAGAGGAGCCAATAGGACAGCTATTGCTAACTAAAAAGGGTTTGCAGTTTACTGAAGAGGTTACTTGGATGGGGATATTCATTTGTTTTAGTTTCTTTTATTGTAAGAATTTATTCAAGAGACAAAATTGATTAACATAATGAGGTAAACTAACATAACATAATATAGTAACATAACATAACGTATAATATAATTGATATAATAATAATACATGTAAGTCAAAGAAAGTTTCTGATTAAAAACACAAATTTTTATTCCATAATGGCTTACATATCTTTCACAGTAGTATTTTAGGTACATATTACCATGGAATCAGGGGAATACCCATCACCAAATATGTCCTCCCCCAATTCCAGTTCCCTTTCTACAACCCATATACCCCACCATCACCCCCATATTTTTGATAGTTTTTGGTGTTTGATTGTTGATTTGTTTTGTTTTGTCTTGTTTTTCCTATTCTCTCTTCTTGTCTCCCTCTTCTTCCTCCTTCTCCTCCTCACTATCATCAACTCAATCTATATCAAATAAAAACCACATGGTTACCTCCTCTATAGGAAAGGAAAGCTGACATATAGGGTGCTGTGGACAAAACTGAAAAGGGTAAACACCTATATAGATAGACCTCACTAAAATAATGGTCAGTACTCAAGACACAAAACCTATACATACCCAAAAGTTGATCTATTAGTTTCCTTTCCTTACAAGTACTATACTTAGTACACAGCGCACCTCTTGCACTCCACACCTCTCTACATTAATATACACCTAAGCTAACTTCTATATGTTTATATGTGTGCAGGAGCACACAGAGATAGGAATCCTCCCTGAGGGACAAACCTAAACCACAAACAGCTCATACCTATACCCTATATAACCCCTCATATACTATCCCCTCTCCCTCCTCCAGAAATCCGACTATTCCTTCACCCCTCAATCCCACCCCCGATATCCCCACCACACTATAACTCTTCACCCTCAGCTCTTAATTTTAGGCACCAAGAAAGACCTCCTACCACAACAAGCCAGTACCCACTACCCAAGTGAAGAGACACCCACTTAAGCTCTCATCTTGTTCTCGGCAAGAAAATACTACCAACACCCCAACAGTCTCATGCAGTGTGGCCCTCCTAATTACCTCTCCCTAATGTGGACTGTGGCTTGATACTGGAACTAGCTCCAAAGGGGATATTCATTTTAAGTTGATGATAAGATAGTTAGTTGGAAAGACTAAGTCTACATAATATATTCAGGACTTAATGTTTGAAGATGGATACATACACTATAAGGAGTTCATATTGCAGTTTAGGACATTTTTCCCAAATGATGGACAGGGAGCCATAGTGCTCCTGAGATGCTCAGATTGTCAATGCCTTGGACCAAGGTAGAAGCAAATGGTCCTGGGTATCAATCAGTGTGTGGGTTTCCTGGGCCAAAACATGAATGTCAGAACTCTGGCATAAATCCCATCCCATTCTCTAATTCCATAATCAGAACATTTGGCAAACTAAAACTGAGGGAAAATACTATAACAAAAGGAATGGCATTTAAAACTATTTTACTTAAGATTAATGCAAAGCTGACAATATTGTTGCATATTCAACCAATTTAGAGGCCATTGCATATTGCTTATGAATTATTAGTATTTTATCTCAGAAGGTTCTTGAGTCAAAATATGTCACAGGAACCCTCAAACTCAAAAAAATTTCTGAAGAACCATAAAAGAGCTTTTAAGAAAGTATACATCAGTAAAAATTTGGGCCCGGAGAGATAGCACAGTGGCGTTTGCCTTGCAAGCAGCCGATCCAGGACCAAAGGTGGGGTGGTTGGTTCGAATCCCGGTGTCCCGTATGGTCCCCCGTGCCTGCCAGGAGCTATTTCTGAGCAGACAGCCAGGAGTAACCCCTGAGCAATGCCGGGTGTGGCAAAAAAAAAAAAAAAAAAAAACAGTAAAAATTTGGAAGGTCTGACACCTGTAAAAACTTAAAGATGTCTCCAATCTCCACAACAACAGTCAGAATTCTGAATTCATCTTTTAACTATAGAAAATTTCACAAGAAGAATCTCATAATCCCTTGGGTCATCCAGAACCACTGAACACATAAACCATATTCTAAATATAATCCTTTGCATTTTTTCTGAGAAAAACACTAATCACATATGTGGACCATATGTTGCAGTCTAATATCTCACCAATCAGCAAGGAATTTCCTCAGATTTTTTTCATAAGATCCCCAAGGAACCAGAAACAGGCAGCAGGGATATTCAGTTTGAAGTAATCATCCTAAATTGAATTTAATATAATCTTACATTTATGTAATGGCACCAGGATCTGCTTTTAAAAATTAGGTGTAGGGGCCAGAGAGATAGTACAGTGGGTAAAACTCTTGCCTTGCTCGTTAAATCCAACCCGGATTTAGTCCCTGGTATCCTATATTGTTCTCTGAGCACCAACAGGAGTGATTCCTGAGAGCAGAATCAGGAAAATATATTTTACAGTTCAAACATCATAAGTAAGACTGTTGTTGTTAGTCATAATTACCTGAAAAACTGTGCATGCTATTCTATTAAAATGTGTGTGTGTGTGTGTGTGTGTGTGTGTGTGTGTGTGTGTGTGTGTGTGTGTGTGTGTGTGTGCCACACCATTCTGTTCACAAGCTTACTTCTGTCTGGCTTTGTGCTCAGGAACCACTACTGGTAGGCTCAAGGATCAAACCTGAGTCATCCCCAGGCAAGGCAATCACCTTATGTACTGACCCCACAAATAGTATTTTCAAAGTGAGTAGGGAATGTACCATAATAACTCACAGGCAGCAGGATTATTTGTTACCTGGTGTTCTAGCATAATCCCTCTAATGAATTTTTTTTGTTTGTTTGTTTTTGTTTTTGGGCCTCACACGGCGGTGCTCAGGAGTTACTCCTGGCTGTCTGCTCAGAAATAGCTCCTGGCAGGCACAGGGGACCATATGGGACACCAGGATTCGAACCAATCACCTTTGGTCCTGGATCGGCTGCTTGCAAGGCAAACGCCACTGTGCTATCTCTCCGGGCCCTGAATATTTTTCTTCTTCCAAAAAGGAAGGCTCTGGAAATCTCTGGCCATGAATCACCCTAAAGTTCTTTATCACAATACAACTGGACATTAATATATCTATCTCTTAACTATTTTGAGCCACAGCTCTTAGACAGCATCCCCCAAAACTCTCAGTGTCAAAAATGCTCTGACCTCTGCAGACTACAGAGTTCTGCAGAGTAAAACCAAACTAATAAAAAAGAAAAGAAAAGGGAAAAGTGAAAAAATAAGGTTGTCCACTCCTGCTTGTTACCAGAAGTTGTTTTGATTGTTTCAGATTGATAGAACTTCCCAGAATTTATATTTCTTTTACATAACTCCAGTAAATATGTTCATTACAATTAAATAAGATTTTGCAGTCCATTACCCTGTAATGGATGTAGCCTCTGGGTATTTTTGAAAACTAAAATTGAAAGAAAAATGAGCAAGTAAATGTGTTGATTAATAAGGATCTTTATACGATCTTTTAAACAAATGAATAAACACTTTAAAGCAAAAATAATAACATAAAACTATTGTGTATTTGTAATGATAGTCTTTTTTTCAAGACAGCCACCAATGAATTAATATTGTCAAATCCCATTCCAAAGACAGAGATAGTAATTGAATAGGAAAAGCCACTCTACAACTGCTGGCCTGACAAGCTTCGGTGATTATCAGGACATTTGTCAAGAGTTTGCAAGTGGTACCCAACCTAATTAAAAGAAAAAGCATTGTATCTATATATGGGGGAGTTAAATTTTTACTGAAGCAACATAACCTTCTAACATCTTTTTATGGTTTATGGGCTACATCATTAAAAACCTATATTTGGGGCTGGAGAGATAGTAAGGATAAGGTAGACCAAGATTAGATCTGCATCACCCCATATGGTCCCTTGAACCCTACTGGGAGGGAGTACAGAGCTAGCAAAAAGCCCCGGATGTGGTATCAAAGCAATAAAGCAAAAAATAAAATAAATGTAATTTAATTAATTCAAATTAAATTAAAATTCATTTGTATAAACTTCACCAGACAACCCTCTTACTTAATGTATCTTCTCTTCCTATAGCCACTAATAGGAAGTTTATTTTTGTTTTATTTAGTTCATTTGATTTCTTAGTTTCCCTGTACTTTTAAACAAGTTTGTACTTCTGGGGTCTGGAGCTTCCTCAGAGGTTGTACTTCTCAAGTTCAGAGCTAACTTTTAGACCTGAGCAATAGCACAGCTGTAGGGTATTTGCCTTGCATGCCTTTACCTGGAACAGACCCCGGTTTGATTCCTGTCATTCCATATGGCTCCCCCAAGCCTGACAGGAGTGATTTCTGAGTGCAGCACCAGGAGTAACCCCTGAGTTCTGCCAGGCGTGGCCCCAAAACAAAACAAAACAAACAAACAAACAAAAAAACAGATAACTTTTAGACGTTCTATTAAAGCTGGGGATAGTGTGTGAAGCTTGGTTTCATATCTCCTTTTCTTCCCTTAAGACCTTACTCCAGACCCAGTCCCGTCTCATGGGTTAACTCAACTAACATTGCAGAAAGGGGGTGTGGTAGACAAGTTCCTAAGTTTTTCACTTCTCTTCTTCACACTTTGGGTGCATCGCCTCCCACCGTGAATGGACGTTGACTGTGTGAACATTCCAAAGCCATGGTGTGCCATTTCAAACACTAGATTATTACTGCAGCTTCTGCCTTGGTCTCTTGGATTGTCTTCCTGAGGAGAGCCAGGAGCCAGGGCATAAGGACAAACTGGCAACTTCACAGAGGTGCGCTTGGAGGGGGACCCACCCACCAACCCTGAGCCAAGCCTCCCCAAAGCTGCACCCCAAAGCCTTGTCAAACTGAGACCCCGCTGCAGCCCTGCTGACACCTGGCTAAAGTTCACGAGAGATCCCAAATTAGAGCCACCCAGCCAAACCCCTCCAGAATTCCTGAGCCTCGGAAACTGCTAGGTTTAAGCCAGTAAATTTGGGAACGATCGCTTACACCATAACGGGTAACTAACACAGGCGGTAATGGTAGTACAGTAAGTAAGGCACTTGCCCTGCTCATAGCTAACCCAGGTTCTATCCTCAGGACCCCCAAAACGACCCTGCCAGGAATAACCTGAGCACAGAGTCAGGATAAAGACGAAACCAGTGTCAGGTGACGCCCCCAAACCACAAAACAAAATGAAAACAAAAACAAGACGGTTATCAGGTATAACTGATAACAGAAGGTTAATATATAACTTCTCTTGATGTACATGAAACTTTAACCAGTGTTTTTCACCAAAGGAAAGAGCTGTGGTGACATAACAGGTAGAGTGTGAGTGTGGGCAAGGTGTCCTGGCTATAAACAACCCTCACCCACCCCCATAGCAGCCTCTCCCAGTGCCCCTTGTCTCACAGAAATTTTCTCTTTCTTGTGTGGGAAAATCAAATGTAGAGCTTTGGGCATCTGGTTATGTTTTCTGCCTCAGACCTGGACTGGGATTCTTGATTATAACCTGGTGTTCTCTCCACCTCCTGGCTTCAAGAAATCCCTAGAGCTAGAGAGCATCTAAATTTTCCAGTTACTGGAGCCTGATCCCGCCCTTCCTGAGGATTCAGTGCAGTTTCTAGGCCTCAGGCTTTTTCAAGAGTGAACAGAAGAATGACTAACATAAACGTGTTTGCTGTAATAAAAAAATCAGACTTAAAAACATTTATGTAAGAAAACTGAAGAGATATACCAGGGATCTAGGCACATGTCTTGTATGTAGCTGAGTTGTGTTTTAATGCCCAGTAATGCAGGGACCCCCAGTAACTCCTAGTGTTGTTCTGGAGCCCTTCAGCATCATGCAAAAAAAATTCTTTATTACCCCAAAAACATACGGGACAGAAAGATAGTACAGGGGTTAAGATACTTGTCTGGCACCCGGAGAAACCAGTTTGATCCCTGACACTGCATATTGTCCCTCAAGCATCACTAGGAGTGATTCCTGAGCATAGAGCCAGGAATAATCCCTGATTACTGCCATGTATGACCCCCTTCCCCAAGATAAGCTTATACATTATACTTAATCCTTACATAAGTCCTGTGGTGTCAATACTATTTTGTTCATTATTCCACAAACAAACTTCACAAGCATAGAACTGTTGACCTTCAGCCCAAGGTTAAACAATAAATATTTGGGCAGTTTGAGCCAGATTTCCATGACCAAACTCTGGAAATGATCTTGGAAATCACAATGACTTTGCCTAGCCAAGGCAGAACTCTGGGCTGTGGGCAGCTCTGTTTTCACTTCCTGCCTCAATACCATCCACCCTAAAAGTGTATATAAGGGCCAAGTGGGAGGTTAGCCTGCATAGCTACTCCCTTGTTCTTGGGTTTGGGAAAACCCCAAGCTGCCCACCACAGGATTTTCACCTGTTCCTCCATCATCTTGCTTCTCTTCTACAGATTTCATTTCTACAAGAGTCTCTAAGATTCACATAGAGATGTTTAAAAATTACCTTCTTAAAATATAAGTATATTAGGGATGGAGAAATAGCACAATAGGTAGGATACATGCAGCCAACGCAGGTTTGATCCATGAACCCATATGGTCCCTTTAGTACCAACATGAGTCAACCCTGAGCACAAAGCCAAGAGTAAGCTCTGAGCACTGCAAGTGTGCCCCAAAACAAATAAATACGAAGAGACAATAAAACATAAATAAGCTGTCTGGGAAATCCATTGCACAGTCTAAAAAATAGGCAGAAAAATGAATCTAAAGGATTTTAGAAAGTTCAGAGGAAGAAGCATTTCTAGTGTTAAAAGATCTCCAGGTGCCAGATCAATAGCATAGCAGTAGGCATTTGCTTTGCATGCTGCCCACCTGGGATGAACTGGGGTTCAATCCATGGCATCCCATATGCCAGGAGTGATTTCCAATCTCAGAGCCAGGAGTAACCCCTGAGAGTCACTGGGTGTGGCACAAAATCAAAAACAAACAAAAATAGGTCTCCTAGGTAATGAAGGAGACCACAGCAGGTGAGCAGAGACCTGGGCCCCTGCTAAGCCACCCCTTCCACACACACATCTATACTACAAACACAGGGAGTGATACCTCAATTACCCAAAGTTTGCATTCAGAAAACCAAGACATATGCTTTTTAAAACTTAAGCATAGTCATAATTTGTTGTCATTTTGAAAAATACAATTTTATCCTAAATGATTTGTAATGGCTCACATTAAAATGATCTGAGGCAGAGCAAAAGCATTCATTTTGAAAACATTATGCTAATTTAAATGTCATACAAAAGAATACAAAGATTATACAGTGCCACTTATGTAAGGCAGTTGGAAAAGGCAAGTTCATGGAGCAGAACGTAGAATGGTGGCTCTCAGGGGTTGGGGAGACAGTAATGAGGAGTTAGTGTTTTATGTCTGCAGGGTTTCATCTGGGATGATGAACAAATTCTGGTGGTGGGTAATGGTGATCATTGCATAGTGCAAATATGTTTTATGGTGCTGAGTTGCACATTCTTTAAAAATGAATCAAATGGAGGCCAAAGAGATTGTACAGTGGATAGGGCAGTTGTCTTGCACACATCTAACAGGGGCTTGATCCCCAGCACCACATATGGTCTCCTGATCACTGCTGAAGGTGATCTCTGTACATAGATCCAGGAGTAGGCCCTGAGCACTCCCAGGTCTGCACCCACCCACCCCCAAAAGGAACAAAAAGAATTGGGAAGATATGCAGTGGATTTTTGGCAGGCAATCAATCTAATTCAATCCAAAGTACTATACAGGATCCCTGAGCCTCTCCAGAAATGATCCTGTAGAGGAGAGAGCAATTGGTACAGCCAGGTTGGGTTTTTAGCTTGCCCATGGCCAACCTAGGTTTGATCCTTAGAACCCCATAGAGTCCACCAAGCCCACCAGGAATGAATCCTGAGTGAAGAGTCAGGAGTAAGCCCTGAGTACTGCCAGACATGCCCCTGCCAAGAAGAAATGATATTTGAACACAGTAAGCCCTGATCACCAACATGAGTGGCCCCAACCTCCTCTCACACACACAAAATAAATTAAAATATTAATTTTATATATTAGATTAAATATATTGAGATTAAGAAAGTCTGGGCCAGAGTGATAGCACAGGCAATAGGGCATTTACCTTGCACGCAGCTTACTGGGGTTAAATTCCTGGTATCCTATAGGATACCCTGAGCTCACCAGGAGTGATCCCTGAACACAGAACCAGGAGTAGACTATGAGCACTGCCAGGTGTGGCCAAAAAATAATTTATTTAAATCTTACTTCAGCGCAGGTTGATAATATAAAAGGTATGACATTTGCCTTACAAACAAGGCAGACCAGGTTCAATTCTCAGCATCCCATATGTCTCCCAAGCCCACCAGGAGTGATCCCTGAGTACAGAGCCAGTAGAAAGCTCTGAGCATGACCATCTATGGCTGAAAATACCAGTAAACTAAAACAAAGTAGAGCACTTGTCTTGCATGCTGCCAACACAGGCTGATCCTTGGTATCCCATATCCCTGAGCACCACGATGAATGATTTATGAGTATAGAACCAGGAATAAGTTGCCAGGAGCAAGCCAGTGTCCCTTCCAAAAAAGCAGTAAATAGTAACTCACTTAGGGAGAAACCCAGGATACACCAGGGTGATGCATTTTACATGTGCGTGATATTTATTTTGATTGTCAAACAAAGCACACCTGCAGAAGGCTACATTAATATATGTGTATGCAGCTTGTGAAAAATGAGAAGCATCAATTTGTATAAGCAGGTTAGGACATTAACTCACTCATTGCAAGTGAGCACTCAGGGCTGATGCATCCACTACAGAACTGGGTTGAGGGGAGGGATAAACAGATGGAACAGTCACAGATAGAGTCTCAGAAAAAGATCTAAAAAGAACAAGCATATCTTCCTTCCTCATTTCAACCACCTTCAAGTTGGACTAATGAAGCTCCTGGACAATTTATTTAAAAAGGAAAAAAAAAATCCGTGCTGGAGATAGGATGATAGGATATTGGCCTTGCATGCTGTTGACACAGGACAGGCCTGGGTTTAATCCCTGACATCTCATATGGTCTCCTGAACCTGCCAGGCGCGATTTCTGAGCACAGAGTCAGGAATAACCCTTGAGCGCTGCTGGGTTTGGCCCCAAAACAAAAACAAAAATCTCTTTAGCAATTATGATACAAAATAAATGTAACACTAAATACAGTTGAAGATGGATATTGTAGAGAATCCAGGGTTAGTAGGAGAACTCTGTCTGTTCCAGCTTTTGCCTTGACCTGCAGGAGACAGAAATGGATCCAGATCATTGAAACAGTTCAAATGTTCTATAACAAAGATGTACACAAGGGCAAAGAGGTTTGGAAACAGAGGTTACGACTAAACAGACTAGAAAAAAAAAAGGCAAGAAGCAATAGGTAAAGAATTCTCTCCCATTACTTCATCCAACATTCCCAATTGAGTTGAGATAGAAAGTTCTTGGGAACCTGAAGAGAAGAGGTGGCGGGGATGGGGAAGCCTATTCCACTTCTCTGTTGCCAAAGTCTGTGAATCAGCTCCCGGTGAGTTACCAGGGGAAGTTGTGGAATTCCCTTCTCCGGAGAGCTGAGGATCGACTTTGAAGACTTATATATTCATTGAGCTGCCAAATTTGTTAAAGTGATTGGCTGTGAGCCAGACTGCCACTTCAGTTTGTGCTGTGTAGACACAGTCCTAAGCAGGTGAAGCTCCCAAAGCACTTAATGTTATTTTTGGACTTGTCTGCTCTCCCTTCTGAGGCTTATAAGTTCCTTGAGGGCAGTGCCTTACACCAGTTCCAAGAGGCATTTGCGCATTTGAAACCCAATCTGCTCTCAAACTAGTTTCAAAGGAAAAAATCAGAAGATTAACTGATTATCTCTATAAGAGCCATGAGGGTAAGTCTCCAAGGTGCCTCTCAGCCAGCCAGGATCTACTATGTACTTAAATGCAAGACAGGAATGGTTCCCACAGTGAGCTCCACACCAAGGATGTGAGAATCAGCTGCTCTTTTCTTTTCCCATAGGAAAAGTGAAGCACAATGGTAGGGCACTGTCCTTGCATGCAGCTAACCTAAGTTCAATCCCTGGCACCCCATGTGGTACACCAACATCACCTATGGTGACCCAAGAGAGACCCTCCCCCTAAAAACAAAAACAGTGAAAGAGTGGAGGGCTGTCAGAAGTAAAAATGACTACTTGGCAAGCCAATCCCAGGAAAACAGCAGCCACTTGACTATGCAGTACAGAATTTGAACAGTTTCTATCAAACAATAATACCTACCATAGTATGAAAAAATATTAATCTATTTTCAGTTTTCTCATCCAGACTTGCAGATATCAAGTTGCTAAAGATGTAGACCAATTTAAAAATAAAACCAATGAAAACTAGAATTTTTCTCATCATGGTAATCGAATCCTTAAGTTGTTTCCTCCAGTCAGAACTAAACTTTGGGGGGCTGGAGCAATAGTACAGTAATAGGATGTTTGCCTTGCTGATGCAGCTGACCCAGGAATGATCTGGGTTTGATCCCTGGCTTCCCATATAGTCCTCTGAGCCTGCCAGTAGCAATTTCTGAGTGAACCAGGAGTAACCCCTGAGCACCGCTGGATGTGCCCCTGCCCCCAAATGAACTAAACTTTTGGGGATTGACTGTGTTTTTCTCAAAGACCTTTCTGAGATGGTCTGTCTTTCCACAACAGACATAAGAAATAGAAATTAAAAATTAAAATTGGTCTTATGATCACTACATTTTCACAGAACCAGAGCAGAGAGATAGTACAGGGGGTAGGACGTTTGCCTTGCACATAGCCAACCAGGGTTTGATTTCTGATGTCACATATGGTCCCCTGAGCACAAAGCCAGGAAAAATTCCTGAGCACAGTTGTTAGGTGTGAACCATAAACAAACATAAAGAAAACAATAGGAGCCAGAGCGATAGCACAGCATTAAGGCGTTTGCCTTGCATGCAACCAACACAGGCGGTTTGAATCATGGCATCCCATATAGTGTGTGTGTGTGTGTGTGTGTGTGTGTGTGTGTGTCCCCGAGCCTGTCAGGGGTAATTTCTAAGCACAAAGCCAGGAGTAACTCCTAAGCACCGCTGGGTGTGGCTCAAAAACAAAAACAATCAAACAAAAACAACAACAAAATAAAACAATAATGTACATTAATGTGCATTTTTATGTAAAATTACTTTGCCTCAGGATGTTGTGCAGAAATGGGTAAAAGAGAAACAAATGGTCTAGATGGAATGACAGGAGCTTCTGTGACTCCCAACTAGGACAACCTTAATATCCCCAGACCTCCACCCCACAAATCCCTGCTGGCATGTTCACACAAATTTTTAAAAAGAAGCTTTTTTTTTTTTCCTGGTGAGCACCTTTGGATTCTGTTTCTAAAACTTTTGAACTGTGACTGGGAACCAGCAGCTAGACTGTGGCCATGGACTTCAACCCAAACATCAACTCTGCAGTTTAAAAAACGATAGTTTACATACATTCCACTTGTAAATGTCAGTCATTTTTCCCCCAATAAAAATGCCATTAACTTGAAGGGGATAAAAGTACATTGATTATCTTAAAAAACAAACAAACAAACAAACAAACTCTGGGGTCCAGAAAGATAACACACTGGTATAGTTTGCCTTGCACATGGCCAACCCAGGAAGGGCCCAGGTTTGTGCCATCGGGTGTGGCCCAGAACAAACAAACAAAAAAACTTTCATCAAAGTTTGCTACTATCTATTTACAAATTCACTCACTTTACCTATCATCTATTTATTATTTAGTGGTTCCAGATATCAAACCCAAGGCCTTCATCCTCAACTTGTTTTTAACACTAAGAACAGCATTTCTTTTCTCTTTTTTGCCCACTCTGATATTCCCTCCCCCCTCTTCAGATCATACTGGTGATATTATCAAAAGCAGAATGCTTTTCTTTAATTTTATTATACTAACATGAAAGTGTAATAATTAAAGGTAGTGCTCCATACTTCTTGTTTCTTCATTTTATTTAAGAAAAGGATATTCTTTTCTTATTATCTTGCTAATCATGAATTCTGCTGTTATCAGCACAATTCAGAGCTAGTTTCCAACTGATAGGATGAAAATTGAACATATGTGACGCCCAAGTGCTGAATTCCCTGTTGAAGAAATGAATGATGGACCTTATCTATCATTTATTTGCCTCATGTGTACACCCATGTATATTACAGGCCTTTTATTTAATTATTCAGGAATTGGCACATGGGATGCATTATCTAATTCCTCTGGGATCTTCCACTTTCCATTTTCTTTAATGCAAACACTGTGACTACCAAATACCTTTTTCTCTTTTTCATATAATTTGAGATCATAAGTATTGATCTTATGATCTTTACACTTAACAATCCATTATATTTTAAGCTAAAACAACTAAAAATATCGTAAAGAAAAATGATCAATATCTTATTAGATAAATAATCAGCAGAAGCACAATGAACTCTTCCTTGACAATTTTGTCTATGTAGACATACAAATGAGGAATTATTTGCTGAACACAGGAGAAAATTGATAGAAATAATTTCATAGTACTAGGTACAGATCATGTATATATTGTTTTGTAACAGAGAAATAGAAACAATCAGATAATTGTGGTTTCTTCACTGACTAACCTTGAAAAGAGCCTCTGAGGGCCCGAAGAGATAGCACAGCCGCGTTTGCCTTGCAAGCAGCCGATCCAGGACCAAAGGTGGTTGGTTCGAATCCCGGTGTCCCATATGGTCCCCCGTGCCTGCCAGGAGCTATTTCTGAGCAGACAGCCAGGAGTCACCCCTGAGCACCGCCGGGTGGCCCAAAAACCAAAAAAAAAAAAAAAAAAAAAAAAAGAAAAGAGCCTCTGAGAAGAGAGATAGTTCATGGGGCTGAGCACATGCTGTGCAGGGGTCAGCCCCATGTTTGATCATCCAGGTACCACCCCCAAGAACCAAGACAAGAGTAATCTTTGGGTGTGGCCCCAAAACAAGCCTACAGTCACACCACTGGGTATGACCCTAAACAAAGGAATAAACAAGCTTCTGAAACAAAACCAGAAAAAAGACAATGTTCTGTGCAAACCAACTTTGAGATATCCAAGAGTGAAGCGTGTTTGCCTTGTATGTGGCTAAACCGAGTTTGATCCCCAGCATCACATATGGTCCTCTCAGCATCACCAGGAATAATTCAAGGGCTCAGAGCCAAGAGAACCCTTGAACATCACTAGGTGTGCCCCTCCCCGCAAGAAAAGAAAAGAAAAATGACCAAGAACCTAACTTACCAAGGGCAGAGTGTGAAAAGATTTTATTAACCTGGGTAGAGGATATCCTGTTTTGGTGATAGGAGTGTGCTAAAGCCATTGCACTGCTGAAATATGCAAACATTTTTTTCACTCTTGGGCTGGGACAGTAGCTCAAGGGGCATGTGCTCAGTTTTTGCATGTAGGATGCCCACTTCCATCACCAGCATCCCTGGTCCCCTAAACTCTGTCAGGACCAATCTCTTGGGCACAAGACACAAGGAGTAGAACCTGAGCACTGCCCTATGTGACCCCAAATATAAAAGAATAAAACAACAACAACAACAACAACAAAAACATACACACCCACCCACACCCACCTTACACAAAAACATTTACATGTTTATAAACAAAAGTAGCCTCAATTAAGATAATTTTAAGGTCTAATCTTGAGGATTAGAGTAAATGGCTAGCCCTAACTTTTATCTCAGTTCCTCATCTCTTCTTGAGCCCTGCTGTCCCCAGAGTTCCCAACAACAGGATGCCTAGATAAGCATTCCCAGGAATGGCTCCCTATAACAATGAATAAAATAATTAAAAAAATATTTTTGTTTGTTTGTTTTGGATCACACCCAGCAATTAGCAGAGCTTACTCCTGGCTCTGCACTCAGGAACCACTCCTAGTATTGTTCAAGGGACCATAAGGGAATCTACCTAGGTCTGGCACATGCAATGCACGCACCTTACTCTCTGTGCTCTAGCCACCACCTATAATATTTTTTAACAAAATACATTAAATTTCAAACCAAAAAATCATAGCCCTTCAATTAAAAGAAAATTAGCAGTTCTTGGTTAGAGTCACTATGTCACAAATTCCAAATCAACTTCAGAGATACTCACACAGATATTTTAGAAGTTTTCATAGAAGCTATCACTACTAGAAAAAAGATAGATAGTTCTCTTCTATAAAGCTTTTATTAGTAATACAACTTGCAGAATAAACACAAATTTCTTAGCAGGTTAATCCAATAAAGTTTTAACTGCTTTTTCTTGTGTTGCAGGGAACAGGCAGTTGGGGTTAAATCCTGCAGCCCATTCTCGGCATTGTACTCAGGGATCACTCCCAGTAGCATGCAAAATAAGCACCTTAACCCATGTACTATTTCTCTAGGACTTAAATGGATTTTAAAGTTGAATTTTTTGGAGAGGAATTGGGATTTTGGGTCACACCCGGCAGCATTCAGGGGCTACTCTGGGCTCTGAGCTCAGAAATTGTTCCTGGAAGGCTCAGGGGGACCATATGGGATGCCAAGTATCAAATTGGGGTTTGTCTGGGTTTGGATGCATGCAAGGCAAACGCCCTATTACTGTGCTATCACTCTGATCCCTAAAGTTGAATATATATATATATATATGGTTTGGGGATCATACCCGGCAGAACTCAGAGTTACTCTCTGGCTCTGCACTCAGAAATTGCTCCTGGCAGGCTCTGGGGACCATATAGGATGCGGGGAATCGAAATAGAGTCCATCCTGTGATGGCCGCATGCAAGGCAAATGCCCTACCACTTGCTATCGCTCCTGCTTCAAAAGTTTAATTATTTTTCTTTTTCTTCTTTTTTTTTTTTTTTGTTGTTGTTGTTGTTGAGGGGGGGCACCCCCGGTGACGCTCAGGGGTTATCCTAGCTATACGCTCAGAAATCACTCCTGGCTTGGGGGACCATATGGGATGCCAGGGGATTGAACCCCGGTCTGTCCTAAGTCAGAGCATGCAAGGCACACTTGTACCACTGCTTCAGCCCCAAATTCGAATATTTTTAAGGGCAAATAGTATGATATCCTTAGTGAAAAAAGTCTGTTTTTTTTTTTTTTTTTTTTGGTTTTTGAGTCAGACCTGGCAGCACTCAGGGGTTACTCCTGGCTCTACCCTCAGAAATCACTCCTGGCAGGCTCAGGGGACCATACGGGATGCCAGGATTGAAACCACAGTCCTTCTGTATGCAAGGCAAATGCCCTACCTCCATGCTATCTCTCCGGCCCCTGAAATTATATATTATGTTTGGGCCACACCCGGCGATGCTCAGGGGTTACTCCTGGCTCTCTGCTCAGAAATCACTCCTGGCAGGCATGGGGGTGGGGGGGGTGGACCATATGGGATGCCTGGATTGGAACCACCATTGGTCCTGGGTCAGCACTTGCAAGGCAAACGCGCTATCGCTGTGCTATCTCTCCGGCCCCTGAAATGATAGTCTTAAAGAAAAACATTACAGGGGCCGGCGAGGTGGCACTAGAGGTAAGGTGTCTGCCTTGCAAGATCTGCAAGGAAAGATCTCCACCGCGGTTCGATCCCCCGGCGTCCCATCTGGTCCCCCAAGCCAGGGGCAATTTCTGAGTGCTTAGCCAGGAGTAACCCCCAAGCATCAAACGGGTGTGGCCCTGAAAAAAAAAACATCATAGTTGTAATACTCTGATACATTAAATGTACCTTCTTATTTATAATATTATTTTATTTATTTATTTATTTGGTTTTTGGGCCGCACCCAGTTGTGCTCAGGAGTTACTACTGGCTCTGTGCTCAGAAATCGCTCCTGGCAGGCTCAGGGGACCATATGGGATGTCGGAACCGAACCCGGGTCTGTCACAGGTTTACTGCATGCAAGGTAAATGCCTTACTGCTGTGCTATCGCTCTGGCCCCTAAATGTACCTTTTTAGAATTCATGCATAAACTAGTAATTTCTTTTTGGCCCTCCACTAGAAGCAGGCTGGTGAGCGGGAGGCAAAAAGGGATGATAGGGCAGCATTAGTGTAGAGAGGTGGACATTGTGAAGGGATGGCTATTGAAACTACCCGATTGTGGCTGAATTGTGACTGACACCCAATTGTGAATAACTTTGTAATTTCATGATAACCAAATTTCTTCAAAAAAATTTTAGTTTCTAAAAGGAAAAAAAAAAAGGAGAATGAGAGAAAGAAGAAAAATATCTACCAGAGAGGCAAGCTAGGGGGAAGAAAGGAGGGAAACTGGGGACATTAGTGGCGCGAAATGTGCATTGGTGAAGGGATGGGTGTTGGATAGTGTATGACTGAAACTCAATACAATTTGTAACTATGATAATGACTCTGTTTTTTTTAATTATTTAAATTTTATTTTTAAATAAAATAATGAACACAACAATGTTCTTTTCTTGCCTTCTATAAAGAAGCAAATACGTTTCAGGGATTCAAAATGTAGCTCAGGTTTCCAAAGAAGTGAAGATACAGGGCCAGAAAGATAGTAGCGAGGTTAAGGCACTTGCCTTGCATACCATTCGATCTCTGGCACCATGGTTCTCTGAGTACTGCCAGGAGTGATCCCAGAGCAAAGAGCCAGAAGTAATGACATGTGTGGCCTCAAAATAAAAAATAAATAAAAAGAGAGAGAGATTATATAAATACATAAATAGTATTTTCACACAAATAATACATTATTTAGACTAGTCAGAAGTTTCAGAAAAAAATGTACTTTTGATTTATACAGGATGAAATGTTAGTACTCAATTAGACCTTATAAGGTATTTTTGAAGCAATTTTTCTCTGGCTAAAGGATAATTTTTCAGGTGCCAGAGCCAGCATATAGCAGGTAGGGCATTTACCTTGCACTCCACTGACATGAATGCCATCCCCAGCATACCATATGGTACCCGGAGCATGTCAAGAGTGATACTTGAGCTTAGAGCCAGGAGGAAACCCTGAGTTCTGCCAAGTGTTCCCAACCCCCCCAAAACCCAAAAAGATTAAGCTCTCCTAAATCTATAATACAAATAGTAACAGATTTTATTATGCACAGTTGAAAAAAAATTCGTAGTCCCTCATTACCAGGGAAAGGAAAAATTTCTACTTTCTGCACAAATAGAGTTAAGAATGTGGTTGATGCTATATTTTAACTTTGATGTCAACATAACAGAGCAATGCAAGTTTCTCTCTTTTTAAAGATGATCAATTCAATCTAGGGGAGGCCCTGCTGTGCAAAACCTCATGTAAATCATCAATGCATTCTACTCTATGGTGATGCCTGACCCTCAAGACACCACATATGTGAGCTCCCCAGTATTTCTGGATAGGGAGACCTGGGACAGAAATGGAGGGATTTTGGGTTCCTATATTGCTTGGAATAAACCAGCAAACTAGAAGCAGAGTTTAAAGGTCTTGTGCCTCTTCCTTTATTTCCAAAGTTTTCTTCTAAGGTCTTATAGTCATATTTACTTGGGTGGGTGCTCAGTCATTGCTCACATCAAGCATCCATTAATTGGCACTTTACCCTTCTCTGTTATCACATACTATCATTCTTTGCTTAATAACCCATTGATTTATTTCCATCACCAATTCCTCACCATTCGTGATCCGCTTTCAATATTTTTTTGGCTCTAGCTGTTAGTGGTCTGTCTGTACCTGGTACTTGGCAGTTAAGTAGGTATTTGCTAAATATATAAATATCCCTCCCCCTCATTCTGTGTTTTCCATACTAACTGCCTATTGCAACTCTCATAACACATCCTATCTTAATAAGTAGCAAATATTATTAAACATCAGACATTTGGTAAGTAATCTACCTGTATTATCTATCTCACAGGTCAATGAAGCTGAGACATTGTTATTCTCATTTTTTATGGAGGCACATAGAGATGAATGATAAAATCACCTGCCCCAGATTTGCTCTCAAATCTGTCCACTTCCAGGATATATTTTTCATAAAGTTTTTTGGGGGGTTGGCCCACACCCCACAGTGCTCAGGAGTTATTCCTGGCTCTGAGCCCAGAAATTGCTCCTGACAGGCTCAAGGTACCATCTAGGATACCAGGGATTAAACCCTGGTCCATCCTGGATAGTCCACGTGCAAGACAAACACCCTACTGCTGTACTATAGTTTTGGCTTCTAGGGTATATTTTTGTAAACATTACCTTTGATCTATCTTCTGAATGCTCTTGAGAAATGCCACAGTGCAGTGTACCTTGTTTGGCTTTAACAATTCCTCCTCTGAAAGTTTTGTTCCCATATGATACTCAGAGATTGCAATATATGTATAAAAAAGGTTTAAATAGCAACCCACTTGCACTATAAATAATATTCTATGAGGGCAAAGTAAATCATGTTAGATAAAATTTATTCGCTTACAGTCTATTCAACCCAAAGAACATTTCTTAAAGCACAGAGAAAAGAGCCAACAGTTTTACTGCTCCATCTTAGAGTATTGTGTTCTATTGTGAGACTAAAAATAGCTTCTTCTTTACTGAAAATAATGAAATATAAAGAATACTTATCAAACCAGTTGGACATTATATTTTTCTTGATCTGGTAGAAGTCTTTGATGATAGCCTTGTCCTCTATGTTCCAATAAAACTACATTCAATATTAACAAACTGAAGAGGACCACTGTTATGTAGAAAGCCTCAATGAAAGATAAGTTTATACCCATTAAGAAATAATTATTGTTAGAGGAGTGGGAGATAATGACAGGAAGAAACAAGGAGTGGAAAGGAAAAAAGGAAGAAACAGATCTTATAATATGGCAGAAAATTATAAATGCTGAGGAGGTAGTACAAATAAGTGCTACAGAAACTTAGATCAGCTTAAAAAAATCAATGATACATGAAAACATAAAACAAACAGAAGATAACATAACATAGTGAAACTTTCCATGACATCAGTATTAGAGATGTCCCTGGGGATCACAGTGACTCTAGCTTTCAATCTCCCAACCATACATGATCCTCCAAGCACCACCAGGAATAACCCCAAAGCATCCGGAATGGTCCCAAATAAACAAAAAACCAAACCCCAAACAAACAAGAGATATGACCTCATACCAGTGAGAATGGCTTACATCAAAATGAGCAAAAACAAGTGTTAATGAGGTGATAGAATAAACGCCCATTTGGGGCAATGTAAATGAATGTAGCCACTTTTGAAAATTTGATCTTCCCAAAGAAGCTAAAAATAGAAATATAAAACAGGGAGATGGCTTTCAGGGCTGAAGCACAGGTTTTGCAAGCCAGAACTGGGGTTCAATCCTTGCCACTTCATGGTTTTTCTCCCCAGGATCACCAGTAGCAACTCTCAGCACAGAACTTGGAGTAGCTCCTGAGAATCACTGGGTGTGACCCAAAAACAAACAAAAATAGAATTATGAAGGATTTGAATCATAATTTACTTGATTTAGTAATCTTACATTGATATCTTTTTCAAAACAATATAAAAAATATTAACTCATAAAGTTATATCCATGCCAATGTCTATTGCATCAAAGTTTTCAAAAGCTAAAACAATCCACGTGTTCATTAAAAGATGACTAGATGGGGCCGGAGAGATAGCACAGCAGTGTTTGCCTTGCAAGCAGCCGATCCAAGACCTTACGTGGTTGGTTCGAATCCCAGTGTCCCATATGGTCCCCCGTGCCTGCCAGGAGCTATTTCTGAGCAGATAGCCAGGAGTAACGCCTGAGCGCCGCTGGGTGTGGCCCAAAAACAAAACAACAAAAAAATGACTAAATACTGGGGGCTGGAGAGATAGCACAGCGGTAGGGCATTTGCCTTGCAAGTTGCCAACCAGGGACCGACATTGGTTCAAATTCCAGCATCCTATATGGTCCCCGAGCCAGGAGTAACCCCTGAGTGCTGCCGGGTGTTTCCTCCCCTCCCCCCCACACACACACACATAAAATGACTAGATATAAAATATGTACAAGGGGGCCCGGAGAGATAGCACAGCGGGGCCCCAAAACAAAACAAAACAAAAAAAAATATGTACAAGGTTGGAGCGATAGGACAGTGTGTAGTCTATTTGTCTGGCATGTGGCCTATCCCGGTTAGATCCCTGGTAGCTGGTATGATCTGGCCCTCTCCAAAATAATATGTAATATGACCAGAGAGTTAGGGTGCTAGCCTTGCATGCTGCCTATTCTGGTTGACTCCCTGGCATCGCAATTCATTCCCTGAGCACCAACAGAAGTGATTTCAGAGCTCACAGCCAGGAGTAAGCCCTGGGGACCAATGGGTGTGGCCCAAATCCCCAATCCCCAAAGAAAAGAATATGTGGTGTTTATCCACAATGAAAAACTACAGTACTGAGTTGTAAGAATAGATAAAATCTTGCCATTCATAACAAAATAGAAAGATATCTAGTATTATGCAAAATGAAATAAGTCAAAGGAAAAGTATTGAGTGATTTTTAACTATGTGTGTAATATAAGGAAACTCGTAATTGATGAGCAAACAAAATTAAAATAAGTTGTAGACATTGATAATAGGATAAAGATTCCCTGAAAGGAAGGCAGGAACAGGAGAAAAGTAAAGGGGGTTTAGAAAAGATAGTTGATGTTCATTTTTATTATGCTTTTAAAAAATTGGTGGGAGGGAGATTTGGCCACACTTGGCCATGCTCAGGGGTTACTCCTAACTCTGCCATCAAACATTGCTCCTGAAGTAACAGGGGTGCAAGTTCCTTACCCATTGTATTATCTCTCCAGCCCCTATAGCTTATTTTAACTAATAAAATTTTAAGTGAGTGAGAGAAATAGAATGCCTGTCTCAAATACAAACAGGGGGTGGGGGAAGAGGGACACCCAGGCTTTGGTGGTAGGAATGTTGCACTGGTGAAGGGGGGAGTTTTTTTAATAACTGAAACCCAAATTGAAAATATGTTTGTAATCATGTTGCTTAAATATATTAATTTAGAATTTTATATTTAAAACTTAAATTTAATTTAAAACAAATTAATTTGAAACTTAAAATTTAAATATAGAATTTCTTCTTTTGTTTCAGGCTTTTTTGTTTTGTTTTGGAGTCATGCCTGGCTGTGTTCAGGGATTTCTCTTGACAGTATGCAGGGAATCATATGCAGTGTGGGGATTGAGCCCAGCCTGGTTATGTACAAGGCAAGCGCCTACCTGCTATACTCTCTTTGACTTCAGTGAATAATAATTCCTTTTAAAAAATAAATGCAGGGGCTGGAGAGATAGCGCAGTGGTAGGGCATTTGTCTTGCATGCAGCCGATCCAGGACAGACGATGGTTCAAATCCTAGGATCCCATATGGTCCCCACCTCCACCCCCGCGTATCTGCCAGGAGCAATTTCTGAGCAGAGAGCCAGGAGTAACCCCTAAGTGCCACCACGTGTGGCCCAAGAACAAAATAAAATAAAATAAATACAATGATAAAAATGTTTCTAATCTTCCTGAAACTAAAATGGCCCCCAAATAAACTGTCTTTCACAGGGATTTCTCTCTTCATTTAATTAGGCACTAGTTGATCTTACAGAGGTTCTTTTTTTTTATTATTTAAACAACTTTATTACATACATGTTTGTGTTTGGGTTTCAGTCATGTAAAGAACACCACCCATCACGAACATTCCCATCACCAATGTCCCAAATCTCCCTCCTCCCCACCCACCCGGCCTGTACTCTAGACAGGCTTTCTATTTCCCTCATACATTCTCCTTATTAGGATAGTTCAAAACGTAGTTATTTTTCTAACTAAACTCATCCCTGTTTGTGGTGAGCTTCCTGAGGTGAGCTGTAACTTCCAGCTCTTTCTCTTTTGTGTCTGAAAGTTATTATTGCAAGAATGTCTTTCTTTTTCTTAAAACCCATAGATGAGTGAGACCATTCTGCGTCTTTCTCTCTCTCTCTGACTTATTTCACTCAGCATAATAGATTCCAAGAGGTTCTTAATCCTCCAAGGGCTCCCCTTCATCACCTGTTAAAATGAAGTTAATAGTAGTTTATTAGGATTAGTTCTAGAGTTATTAGGATTGCTATTTGATATTGGCTGGGATTAAGTATTAGCTACTATTATTAGTTATTCCATAAATATATATTGGTTTCCCCAAAACTTAAAAAAATGAACTAAAAAAGTAGTTCAACAGGCTGAGTACATTCTGGAGACCCAGGTTTGACCCTTGACCACTACATGGGTGAAATCCCTGAGCATAACTGGATGTAATCCCCAAACAAGCAAAAGCATACAAACAAATAAATCATTTTAGATGCTGCAAAAATATTTTATAGAGGTGGTAGGATTTACACTGTGGCAAAGGAATGACTTTAAGAAGGGTTGTGGGCACTTGTGTGGCAGATGTGAATAGATACCAAAACTTAAATACTACTATAATCCTATGATAATAATTAAATACACAAATTTGTTAAAGGACCACTTTGTTGTTTGTGTGCTTGGACCAAACCTGGCAGCACTTAGGGATTACTCATGACTCTGAACTCAGGAGTCATTCCTGGTAGTGCTCAGTATTATGCATAATGGTACAATATAGCTACTATGTAGTGTCTCTGATAAAAATTAGGTGAGCTGTGCTCACTTTGGCAGCACATATACTAAAATTGGAATGATACAGAGAAGATTAACATGGCCCCTGCACAAGAATGACACACAAATTCATGAAGCATTTCATATTTTTACCAAGTGGTGTATTGTTAGGCTGTGTTTCCCTCACTGGTGCTCTTGCTGTATCTGATACAGGTAAGGAAAGTCGGTCAGCTCTGGTACCAATACACACAATTCAGTATTGTCTCTGTTTAGTTTGTTTTTATTTTATCAATTGACAAATTCAAACCAGCATTCCCCACTGTGAAAATAAAGATTTTGCTGAATAAAGTCTTAAATTCATTAAAATAAAATTAGATGAGCCATTGTGCAAGGTGAATGCCTTAACCTTGTGCTAGTTCTCCTGCCCATAAAGGCTGGCAGACAAAAGGTAAGAGGTAGTTATGTGAGGTATATGAAAAGGTTCCAAGGCATAATAGCATAAATTTCCTTGAAAAGAAATAAACAAATTACATTTACTAGAGAAAAGTTTTATATCAGTCAGTGAGATTAATACGGATGGGTACAGTTGTTGTTATAGGACTTAAATCTAAGAACAAAACCTTTTTGAGTTCCAGAGCTGGTGTGAGAGTACAGAGGTTAAGGTGCTTGCCTCATATGTAGCCCATTCCAGTTTGATCCCAGACACCTCATATGGTATTCCAGGCACCACAGATCATGCTCCAGTATGAGTCAGAATACTGAATACTCCCAGGTATGGTCCCAATAGCACCCACCTCCCACCACCACCAAAGGAAAAGACACTTGAGTTCTTATCATTGATATCCAGGTACTACCAAAAATTTATAGTAGTGGGCCGGAAAGATATCATGGAGGTAAGGCATTTGCCTTGCATGCAGAAGGACAGTGGTTCAAATCCTGGCATCCCATAGAGTCCCCCGAGTCTGCCAGGAGTGATTTCTGAGCATAGAGCCAAAAGTAACTCCTGAGCGCTGCCGGGTGTGACCCAAAACCCAATAATAATAATAATAATAATAATAATAATAATAATAATAATAATAATTTATAGTAGAACAACGCAATGATATCAGTGCTGTAAAATAAATTAGCTCAGGAGAAAACTGGAAGTAAGACCAAGAAGGTATTCCTTAATTGTATAACTGAGGGGTGATGATAAAGTCTGAAACAGTTGAAGAAGGGGAAATGAAATAACACAAGGGCCGGAGTGATAGCACAGCAGTAAGGTATTTGCCTTGCATTTGGCCAACACAGGACGGGCTCCAGTTTGATTCCCAGCATGCCATATGGTCCCCGGAGCCTGCCAGGGGTGATTTCTGAATGCAGAGCCAGGAGTAACCCCTGAGCACCTCTGGATGTGGCCCCCAAGCCCCCCAAAATTGTTTTATTATTTTGAAAGTTGACAGCTTTGAAATACAGAATTAAAGACAAAGAGGACTCAAAGCACTTAAAACCATATGAACATTTTTCTTGATTCAGGTGTTCACGAGGGTTAGTAATTTGGGGGAAACACTATAACTAACTAGGGTTATATTTTTGTTAATCAATACCAATAAGAAACAATTACCTAGTGTACACACACACACACACACACACACACACACACACACATTTCTATCTAGATAGGTTAAATTGTGCAGAGGAGAGGAGGTTTGGTCTGGCTCAGCAGTTCTCAGGGCTATTGAGTCACTCCTAGAGGTGATCAGGATACTATATGCACCAATCCCCAGCACCAGAAATGAAATAATCCCTG
Source organism: Suncus etruscus (assembly GCF_024139225.1). NCBI lineage: Eukaryota > Metazoa > Chordata > Mammalia > Eulipotyphla > Soricidae > Suncus > Suncus etruscus. Next base: position 90,254,243 of record NC_064852.1, read on the forward strand.
AGCACAGAGCCAGGAGTAAGCCCTGAGCATTGTCATGTGTGGGCCTGAAAGTTGAACTCTGTTCCCATCCCCAACAAAATGAATGTGATTTTCTTTCTTTCTTATTTTTAATATGGAACACTTCAAGAATTTGCCAGTCATCCTTGTGCAGGGGCCATGCTAATCTTCTCTATCGTTCCAATTTTAGAATATGTGTTGCAGAAGTGAGCACATGAGTGTGATTTTCTAAATAATCTAATGCCCAAGGAAGGGCTGGAATGATAGCATTAAGGGTAGGGAGCTTGGCTTGTATGTATAGAGCCAACCTGAGTTCGATTCCCCACCCACCCCATCACTCCCTCAATCCCAGATGGTTCCCCAAGCACTGTCAGGAGTGATTCCTGAGTGCAGAGGCAGGAGTAACCCAAATCCTTGCCTGGACTGATCCCAAAACAGGAACAATAGTCTAATACCCTATAGAAACACCTCTATTCCTTTGGGCCCTCCTTTCCAAATAGCATCAATGAGATTATTAGAAGTAGAAGTGTTTAAATCTTTATAATCAATCTTAGTGAAAGATCTTCCTTTCATACCAGTGTTTCTGTTTTTTTCCTGCTTTGGGTTTGCTATTGAATTTAGATAAACACTTTACTACATAATAAGTATAACTTCATAAGCAATTATATGACTTTAGAAATAATATTTTCATGGTTATTTACACACCAGAAATATTCTATAAAGCTCAAAACCCAGAAAATCTTGATTTCTTTTTTTTTTTTTGGTTTTTGGGCCACACCCGGTGGTGCTCAGGGGTTACTCCTGGCTGTCTGCTCAGAAATAGCTCCTGGCAGGCACAGGGGACCATATGGGACACTGGGATTTGAACCAACCACCTTTGGTCCTGGATCGGCTGCTTGCAAGGCAAACGCCACTGTGCTATCTCTCTGGGCCCGAAAATCTTGATTTCTATTTAGATGGAAATTTATCATTCTTTGAGAGAGAATATCCAGCATGGTTTCACTTCAAAACCACAAATAAAGTTTTAACAATGTGTGTGTGTGTGTGTGTGTGTGTGTGTGTGTGTGTGTGTGTGTGTGTGTGTGTTTAAAGAGGCCTGTGGTCAGACACAACATTTTTCTGAACCTGATTAGGACCTGAGGTTTTCAAATCCAATAGTCGGCAGATAGACAGACAACATTTGTTTGGCCAGAAGAAATAATTAAGGACTTTCAAAGCTAATGTAACTCTCCAGAGCCTGCTCGGCTGTTCTGAAAGCTTGATGAGCAGACAGAACCTTTTCTGGCATAGGGCCTCACTGGACCTAAGATTGAGGCGGAATAAATCATATACAATTAATTTTTGGAAAATCTAGGTGATATTGCTTTAGGCTTTTACTTCACAAGTCTTACATTTTGGGCTAAAGTGGTAGCACAGTGGTAAGGTGTTTGCCTTGCAGTGACCCAGGGCGGACGTGGGTTCGATCCCTGGCATCCCATATGGTCCACTGAGCCGGGAGCAACTTCTTGTACATGTGTGTGTGTGTGTGTGTGTGTGTGTGTGTGTGTGTGTGTGAGTGGTGTGCTTTTTGGGCCATACCCGGTGATACTGAGGGGTTACTCCTGGCTATGTGCTCAAAAATTGCTCCTGGCATGGGGGACTATATGGGATGCTGGGGGATTAAACTGCAGTTTGTCCTAGGTTAGCATGTGTAAGGCAAACGCCCTGCTGCTTGTGCCACCACTCCGGCCCCGAACCAGGAGCAATTTCTGAGAGCAGAGCAAAGAGTAATCCCTTAGTGCTGCCAGGTGTGGCCCAAAAACAAAACAAAACAAAAAGCAAATAACAAACAAAAAACCACCAAGTCTTACATTTGCTAATTCTTAACTAGATGTTTCATGTTATTTAATGCTTTATTTCTTTCACTCTCTACTAACTGGAATCCAGAAAAATAGCTACAGAGTCATTCTGAGAAGATAAATAAGTGAATAGTTGATATAGTTGAATAGTTTATTAGACAGTGAAAACTATTGTATTCATTCTGTGCTGTCATTCTTTTAAGGGCTGACTGGAAGGTAAATTAGCATAATTAGCTTATAAATATAAACGGGATTGTTTTAGCAGTTGCACATATTGTAGAGTTGCCATTTTGACTCCTGGAAGATCTTACAAGAACGTGGTCCTCTGAATAAAGAGAAGAAGGTCCCAGAAATGACCCACAAAGGTTAGGCAGCTTCATCCACCAGATGTGTTTGATAATATGTGAAACGCATATATCTTGAAATCTCCAGAACTGTAGTTGGTTTCTTAGAGCTGAATTCTCTCTTTCCACCATAGGCCTAAAATAAAATATGCAAAAGCCATTGATATGTCTCTGTAGCATTTCACTTCTGGAAGAGACCTCCAGAGGTCACCTATGTCGTCCTATCCCTAGCCAGAACTCTCCCTAATACTGAATATAGCTGTATAGCGATTTGCATTAAGAAAGCTTTTAAAGATCCCTAGGGTTCAACAAAAAATAACTAATATTGGCTCGATTCATAGTACATCATTATATGGATGTCAAAATAGCCACCTCCATCAGGAAAGACATCCAGGGAGCTGTTAAGTGCTAATAGTAACTTCTAAAGGAAAAACTCTCTTCTTAGAGAAAAGGGAAGCAAATTGAGGAAATGGCCAAGCTTGTGTTTTGTTGTTGATGTTTAAGGTGTACATTTGAATGCTTATCAGGAAAGCAATGTAGTCTTGTCAAAGACCACAGCAGAGGAAACCTCTGGGTGACTGAAAGCTAGCACACTACTGCTTATTTTTTAACAAGTCCTTCCAATAGCTACAGAGCTCAGAAGGGGCTGTTGTTTCAAATAGGTTCTGATTAGCATCAATTTAGTGATGGACAGATGGTGAAACATAAGAATAACATTGTCAGGGCCCGGAGAGATAGCACAGCGGCGTTTGCCTTGCAAGCAGCCGATCCAGGACCAAAGGTGGTTGGTTCGAATCCCAGTGTCCCATATGGTCCCCCATGCCTGCCAGGAGCTATTTCTGAGCAGACAGCCAGGAGTAACCTCTGAGCACCGCTGGGTGTGACCCCCCCCCCAAAAAAAAGAATAATATTGTCAGACCTACTTTTTTTTTTTTTTTGTGGTTTTTGGGTCACACCCGGCAGTGCTCAGGGGTTATTCCTGGCTCCAGGCTCAGAAATTGCTCCTGGCAGGCACGGGAGGACCATATATGGGACGCCGGGATTCGAACCGATGACCTCCTGCATGAGAGGCAAACGCCTTACCTCCATGCTATCTCTCCGGCCCCCAGACCTACTTTTTAATTGATACCTTCCTCCTACCAACCAAGATTGGTAGAGCTAATCTTTTTTTATTTTTTCTCCCCCCCCCCATCTTTTTTATTTTTAATTCAATTCAATGGAGTCCATAAAAAACAGAAATTTAAGTGTAATTTCAATGTTTTGGAACAACTGCCTAACAATTTTGTGGAGAAAGTACTTTTAACATTCTTAGATCTCTTAAGTTCTGAGATAAAGCATCACTCAGAAATCTAAACTCTAGCTAAAAAGAAAGTTAAGGTCCTTATCTGTATTATTTTGATCTTTAAGTCTTTCTATTAAATTATAGAGCATTGAAAGTTATAACTTTTAATGCTCTATAATAAAGAGGAAAATAACTTGCCTTGACAACTGTCCCAAGCATGCAGTTTATGTATTAATACTGCATTTTTTTCCTAGTTCACAAGGTCAAATATTGAGTTTGGGTTACAGGAAGTATAAATCTCAGGCCTCTCTCTTAGCCCTTTTGTAATTCTTAACTTGGAAATTGGAATTCAACACCTGGGAACTTTTTGATGTGTAACTAACTTCCTTTCTCAAAAAACCCTACTAAGTAACAAAGTAGTCTTGGGATGACTTTTCTTTACCTTTTAAGAAAACAGGACACAAAAGAGAAAGAGGGCCTCTCTGCAAGTCTAATCTACAACACAGTTAACAGCCTCCAACATGTTCAGCATTCAACTCTGGCACTAATATGAGAATATACTTCCATGATTACCTGAATATATGGACAAAGTGGGTTTGTTTTCTTAAACCGCCCAGATAGTTGTTCCTAACTGGCTTGTGTACACAGCTCATTAGTTATATTTTAAGTTCTCTCAACCTAAACCAATTTCTACACCAGAATCAAGAAATTCCAAGTAAAAAAAACTGAATCAACTATAAAGAAAGATAATCCAAATGAAAGGAAGGTAAGGAAAAGCAGAGTGGCCCATTCTTTTTTATTACAAAAAAAAGTCCAACCCCTTTACATGCTATGACATTAAATGTCATACATAAATTCATTGCAAGCAAGCCTTTTAAAAATATACATACTGTATATATCTATTTACATTCAAGTTTGAGTAACTGGCATCAAGGTGTAGTTCAGGTTTTCACTTTACCCACCTTGTGGATTTGTACAACTACTAACTAAACAGCGATTGTAGCTTCACTCAGGCACATGGAGAGGTAGAAACTGCTTTTGAAAGAAACAAACAAACAAAACTGGAGTGCAAATATGAAGATTATCATTGAAGCAGCTTAACTACATCAAGGAGGCCCTAACTAGCTTTGGGCATCTCAAGAAGCTGATTACATGTAGCCTTGTCTTTTGAATTAAAACCAGAAAAACTTCGGATAGTCTTCTCTTGAGTAAATCAGGGAGTTGGCGGATCTCACTAACTAATCCTCTGCCACCTTGACACCCAAGGACTATATATGGCTAAGTTACGCAACATAGCAGCAGGGCTGGGCTGACAGTTGGACGCCTTTTCCCTGAATGGACACTGATAATATACAAACGAGTGGCTTAGGATACCTCAAATTAATATCTGAACACCCATAGCCTGGCTCTCAGAAGTGGACTGACACTTCCTTTGCATTTCAATCCATATCCACCTCTCTTCCAAAATGAGCTAGCAAGTCTACAGACAGGTGGGGAGGCCTAGGACTCCAGCAGGCCAAGGTTTCTCAGCCAGCTACAAAATTAAACCTCATGAAGGTTCTTGAGCCTGAGAAGGGCTCACCGGTTTTTTGCCAGACTTAGCTGGGCTCGTTCCTGAGAGGGGAAGAGGGAAAGAGGCTGGAGGGGTGGCCGTGGTGGGTAAAAGGCCTTCGCGTTCCCTTTTCTTCTGTTTCATCCTACGGTTCTGGAACCAGATTTTGACTTGGGTGTCATTCAGCTGCAAGGAGTTGGCTATCTCGATGCGGCGGGCTCGAGTTAAGTACTTGTTGAAATGAAACTCCTTCTCCAGCTCGGTCAGTTGCTTGGTGCTGAAATTCGTGCGGATGGCGCTGGCGGGGCTAGCGGCTCCAAACTCGGCGAGTTTGCCTGCAACGGACACACCGCGGGCAAGTCATGGGGGTGGGTTTAAGAGAGAGAGGACCAACGCCACAGCATTTGGGTGTCCCTAGACACCCCGCTAGAAAGAGGAGAGGAGAAGAAGGAGAGGAAGGCTACCTGGAGAGCTCTTCCTGCACTTTTCTAAATGCGACTAGCCTTTCCCGAACATGCACTCGGGACGCGTTTCCATCTTGACACCCAAACCCTGGAACAGCCGCGACGTGCGCTCGGGCCATGATTGGGCCCGGGAGACCAGGTCCCCTTCCTGCACCCCCACCTGGGAGCCCGAGTCCAGGGGCCAAGTACTTACTTTTCTTCGGGGCGTTCCTCTTCACTTTCATCCACTCGAACGTGCTGAAGGCGGCCGGGAGGCCCGAGGCCGGAGAGGCGGACTTGGGGTAGGCGCCGGGCGCGGGGGACGCGTTCTGGAAGGTGCCGGCGTGGCCGTCGGCGGGCTCCTTGAGACACACGGGGAAGGGGCCCGGCTCGCCGAAGGCCGCGTAGTCCACCTGGCCGCTGAGCAGGAAGGAGCCGCCGCCCGAGAAGACGGCCGAGGTGGCGTAGTGGACGTGCGGCCCCCCGTCTTCGGCCGGCCGCCCCAGCGCGCACGGGAAGTCGAAAGCGGGCCCGGGCCCCAGGAAACCGTACTCGGCGCCCCCGGCCGCAGCAGGTGCGGCGCTCGGCTCGTAGGCGCCCTCCAGGCTGCAGGGCGCGAAGCCCGGGGGCGCGGCGGGGGGCTGCGCGGCGGCGGCCGGGGGCGAGGGCGCGGGCCGGGCTGCGGCCAGGGGCAGGCAACTGACGAAGGCGCCGTCGCCGCTGCCCAAGGGGAAGGCGGGCTGCAGGGCCACCGGGCGGGCGTCCGCGCGGCAGAACTTGGGCGCAAAACTTAGCACGTCGCCTCCACCGCCGCCGCCGCCTCCACAAGACACGTACTCCAGGTAGGAGCTCATGGCGCCGGAGCTCCCCGCCTTGCGAAAGCGCCGGGCCGCGCCGGGCTGGACCCTCGCGGGCTGCGCCGCACCGCCTGGTTTAGCCGCTCCACCGGAGCTGCCCTCGCCGAGCCATGGCCAGCGCGCCAGTGGCAAATAGTGGCCTAATATAGCGGTCCGGGCGGCCACGTGGTGCCGGCCGGCCAATGGGAGCCTTCCCCGCACGGCCCGGGGCCGGCCTGGCGCGTGCCTCCGTCGCTAACTTTGCCAATGCTGCCCGGGAGGCCAATGATGCGGGAGGCCGCCGCCCCTCGCCCCTCGGCCCGCCAAGTCAGCCGGGCTGGAGACTGCTCGGCGCTCAGGTACCGGGCAAAACGGGGAGGTGGTCAGGGTAGGCGGATGGGCCACTGGATGGGCGCGAGAGGATGGAGGGGCCGAGAGCTTGTGCCAGCGGTAGGTGCTGGCCCCTGGGGTTCGCAGAGTGGGTGCCACAGTGTGGCTGGAGGAGAATGGAGCGTACAACCAGCCCCTCTGTTGGAAGCTAAAGTTATTCCATTGCCCTTAGGCCGGGGAATCCTAGGCGCTTTGAAGTTTCTTGGCGCTCTTCTTGCCAAGCTCCTAAATCTGGAGCTAACACTGAGTTTCAGCCCTCGTTCCTCCCTCCACCTTTTGACTCCTGGGACTCGGTTCCGCGCAGGAGATGGGGATGTACCTGTGACGCCACCAAGTCTTCACTTTTCAGACAAATTTTCCACCTTCTCCCCAATCTTCGTCTCCTCCGCAGTGTCCCTCCGTTGATGGTAGGCTTTGGGTTCGTGGAGGGGGGGTGGTGGTGTCAGGGAGATGATTGGGAGTGTCAGAGAGATGATTTCTGCCAGTTGGGGGAAAGTTAGCAGATTTCTCTCTCTGGCTGGCTTGTCCCAATAAAACCTGCCCTGGGCTGGGGGCGCAGCGCGCTCTTGTCCCCGAGGCTGGACCCGATCTCGGCCCGCGCTCACTTGCTCCCGGGACCAGGGCTCTAGGACGCACGAGTCTTCTTAGGCACCTGGCACTTCTCAGAGGTTTGGACCGGCTAGTACCTCGGAGCAATTAAGGCTTCTGTTCCATCAGATAAGTGCTGCGTCGTCTCTTGCGCGTGTAATCTGAGGGCTCAGAATGTTAATGGGCTCACTTCTTTCCCTTGATAATATGGTTTGTTTACTGAGTGTAGAGAGACGGGAAATAAAAGTGCAATTGGCACAGGAAATGGAGAGTGGAAGGGCTACAAAGACAAGCTTTCCATCGACGAACTTTCCTGCTCTCCTCCCACCCCAGCCCACCCCACCCCCAGCATTTCTCTTAATGTTTCCTTCTTCGAGGCTCTAGGAAAATAACAAATTATATAAATAAGAGCTATTTACACGCAGCAGTAATGAAAAAAAAGATGGTTTCCTGAAAGGGTGTGAATCAGAAGTCTCCTCTTGGCTTATTCTAGTGCCCTTGAGAACTTAATCTATTACAGTCGCTGTTATGGTGACCAAGGCTTTATTATTGTTTTACTGATCCACTTGTCAGCAAAGAGCGATTGAGCCCTGGCCCCAAACCCCATTCTGAGGAAGTCTGGAAAATAGGAGCCATCGCAGTCCAGGGGACCTGTCCTTACTGGGATGTAAATTTGCAGATAAACAAAGTCTCACCAAAAGTGCAGCGGGCTCAGAGGCTGAAGTTGAACCTTGAGGGGGAGGGGAAAGAGCAGCCGAGCACCAAGTTATTTGTGGGTCTGGGGGTCCTAAACTGCTGGAGTTCTAGGAGTGGAGCTAGAAATAGAATCCTGAGCTGGAAATAGCCTTTCATACTTGATGTTGCTACTTCAGTTTTGTCCCGTAGCCAACCAGCTGCCAGGTTCAAAATAGTTTTTTGAAAAGGAGGAAAGTGGAGGCTGAGTCCTTCAGAGCTTGCTCTTTATGTGGACAAATCTTTGACTGCTACCCTCTGTGCTCTTAGGCCAGGAGTTAGGGTCTGGTACAGCTAGCCCCCCACTCTACCCACCCGAGGTTATTCCAGCTCTCACAATCCTAGCTCAAGAAACCTTCTTCCCAAGGTACTCATCTAATGACACTGGCTCAGAGTCTTCAGGAGGTCAAGAGTAAGGATGGCATTGTAAATCTCTCTGAAAGAAGTTTCCCTGGCTACAGCCCAAGATGAAGAACAGAAACACGCCCGCCCTCCCCCCCCCCCCCCCCCGCGGAATGTCTGGGAGTGTGACCAAAACCTGTAATTAAGAGTCTTTTCTCTAAGATTTCTGGGGAAAACTCAGGCAGCCTAGGTGACCCGACTACTGTTTTGTTTTTTGTTTTTGTTTAATCCACAAGGACCAGTATTTGCTGCTCTTTGGGACAGCAGCTGACTTCCTGACACTATTAATCACAATAAACTTTGTCATACCCATGAACTGTCCTCAATATTTCCCTCTAACAGAATTTTGGAGATTGAGTTTTTGCTCTTTTTAGAAGAAAGTTTCCTAAAAGAGAATGGATACCTTAATTCTGCTTTTGTTTTGGGGCCACACCTGGCTGTACTTAGGTCTTTCCTGGGTCTGTGCTCAGGGATCAGTCCTGCAGGGCTTATGGGACCATATGCAGTGCTGGGAATCGAAGCAGCATACAAGGCAAGTGCCTTACCCCTGTACTACCTCTGGCCCAGAGAATGAATTATTTTAAATTGCACTGTTTAATTTTCACAATTATGGATGATTTGGTAGTTGAGTAAGGTACAAAATATCCAGAGCCAATAGCAATTAGCTAGTAGTTAAACATATTAGAGCAACATTCTCTTTAATCTACTGCACCTTTTGCTCTCCCAATCTCTGCCATAATCTCTATTTGGGGCACAAGCTTGTCTATTCTCTTCCAGGGCTAGTTCTCAACTTGCTTAGATTGCAAGTCTGGTCATCTCAGAATCAGATTCAACCAACATTTTCCAAAGACCTTACTGTGAGGGGGAGAGGAGAAAGGTTTAGTTTGAATAGGAAAATGTTCTCAGTCAAAGGAAAAGCCACACCATAACTGTACTCCAGAAGAATCTGAAGCCATAATATTATAAGGAGAACTTGGAAAATGTTATTAGGGCATGGTTTTGTAGAAATATGTGGACATGAAGGGTTTTTTTTTTTTAGTGATTTTAAAGTTTGTTTCTGAAGGCCAGAGGGATATATCAATGGCCTGAAGTGCAAGTTTTGCTGAAGGAGGCCCAGATTCCACCTCTGGTAATGGAGGTCCCCTCCCTAACATCTCCAGGAGTGACAACTCCACTAAGCACTGAGCCTGATGCAACCCAAACAGGAAAAAAAAAAAACCCACCTAAAAAATAGTTTGTGTCTGAGATACTCACAGGGTAAGTGAGAAATGTCTTACTAATTTTATTGCTTGTTCAAGCCATGCATTCCCAAGGGTTGCTTGCCCTGCTGGGCCCTGGTGTTGAGTTCTCAGCAGGAGGCTACCGCAGATAGGCCTGCTTGCCAGGTTGTGTTTGATGTAGGAATGCTTTGAAATCTCTCCCAGCCTGCTTACCATAGCAGCCACCCACTCTCTGTCCCCTCACCCCAGGCTTACCTTCCACTTCCATTTGAACAGCAGGCTTCTGGACCACAGACAGAAGTGATGAGGCAGCAGTCTTCTCTTCTGTACGTTTATAGTTGTTAGAGATTTCAAGTTACCACTCTCTGCAAGCGGCACCATCTTAGCCCTTGAAGATGCTGGAGTGCAAGACTCTTCTTTTGCCATTTATATATATATATATATATATATATATATATATATATATATATATATATATATATATATATATATATATATAGTTTTGAGGGGTTTGCAGTTTTTTGTTTTCAATTTGTTTATATTCTTGTGGTACATTACTACAAGTCCATCAACAAAGTACCAATATCCTGCAGCCACAAGACCATAGGACCTTTTCTATCACTTCTCTCCACCAATCCCAAAAACTGACTCCTGTTATCAGTCTTCTTTTGGGGGAGGGGAGGGCATACCCAACAATGCTCAGGGATTACCTCTGACTCTGTGCTCAGAAATCACTTTTAGCAGGCTAGGTGCCTGCTAAATGGTGCCAGGGTTTGAGCCTGATTTCAGCTGAAAGACATGTACCTTAAATGATACAATGCCTACCTGTCTGGTCCCATCTATCCTCAGAGTGGAAGGATTAGAAATTGGATCCGAAAGGAAGAAAGTGACTACAATTGGAAAAAAAGAAAAAAAAAGAAATTGTCTGTTCCTTTGCTTTGTTTCTTGATGTATCATGTATGATGAGTGAAACCATCAGTTGTTTGTCTTTTCATTCTGATATATTTCTCTTCACATCAACCATAAAACATAAAATGGCTTTGGCTTCTTAGGATAAGCTTTGTTGAGGAAAAGGAGTAGGGGTTCTTTCAAGTAAGATTGCAGTTTTCTGCAACACCCATCCTTCAGTTTTTTTTAGGATGGAAATGAAGATGAAAAAGGTCCTATAGAGATAAGTTCTAAATCTTTCAGAAATATAATATGACCCTCCTAAGGGAAAGCCTTCAGAGAATTGAGCCTTTCCCTGACTGTTTTGGGAATAAAAGGTTCATGAACCAAAGTCAAATCTTGACATACAGTAGGCATTCAGTGAAAAATGAAGAATAGACAAAACCTCAGATTGTCCCCTGAGCTCCACCAGGAGTTATTTCCTGAGCACACAGCCAGGCGTAAGCCCTGAGCAACTCCAGGTATGGTCCAAAATTAAAACAATAAAAAAGAATTTTTATTTAAAAATAGATAAAAAGCATGGTGTTCCTTAGACTGCCCTGTGAGTTTAATCCAACAGATCTGAGTCAGGAGTCTCTATTTGTATCAGAGTCCTTAAATGATTCTATAACCAGGTTCTTTTTCTTTTTCTTTCTTTTTTTTTTTTTTTTTTTTTTTTTTTTGGTTTTTGGGTCACACCCAGCAGTGCTCAGAGTTTACTCCTGGCTCCACACTCAGAAATCGCTCCTGGATCATATGGGATGCCGGGATTCGAACCAATGACCTTCTGCTTGAAAGGCAAATGCCTTACCTCCCTGCTATTTCTCTGGCCCCTATAACCAGGTTCTTAAGAGCCACACTTTGAGGAAATCTGCTTTAGAAGATGCAATAAGGAGGAGTATTAGAGGATAAATCAGTGGGAGGTTCCCAGAACCAGTTTCATAAATCATGGGAAGCTAAAACTTTTAATGGATCTGTCTGAAAGCCTGTTTGGGCTGTAGGAACAGTGTTTAACCCTGATTGGGCTACTGTTCCAGAAACAAAGATTTAAGAGTTAGTATAAGGGGGCTCAAGAGATAGCATGGAGGTAAGGTTTGCCTTTCAAGCAGAAAGATGGTGGTTCAAATTTCGACATCCCATATGGTCCCCTGTGCCTGCCAGAGGCAATTTCTGAGCATAGAGCCAGGAGTAACACCTGAGCGTTACCGGGTGTGATCCAAAAACAAAAACAAAAACAAAACAACAAGAACAACAAAAAAGAGTATAAAATTCCAAAGTTTTGCTGACTAAATAGTGCTTTGCAGAAACCCAGCTCCTATTTGGTTTGGCTTTAAGGGTACCAATGAGATAAAAAGGGAAAGGAATTGACTCAGTCTTAAAGATAAAAGTTATGTTGGAGACAGTGGGAGAAGGGAAGGAGTAGGAATGGGTAACAAAAGAGAAAATAAACTTTCCTCCCTCCATTTCTCTCTCTTTTTTTCTTCCTCTTTATCTTTTTCTTCCCACACTCAGAGGGAACCTAAGTTCATGCAAGGCAGTGTTGTAAGCCTTGTACAGCTGTACAGTTCCAACCCAGCTCCTCTTTCCCTTAACCTCTTCCAAACTGAACTTTGAGCCTCAGAAAATTTTACAGAAGTGGTGAAATGTGTTTTGGCCTAAACTGTGATTCTTCCTCTGCTTAAAAGATGACCTTCTGGGCCCGGAGAGATAGCACAGCGGTGTTTGCCTTTCAAGCAGCCGATCCAGGACCAAAGGTGGTTGGTTCGAATCCCAGTGTCCCATATGGTCCCCCATGCCTGCCAGGAGCTATTTCAGAGCAGACAGCCAGGAGTAACCCCTGAGCACAGCCAGGTGTGACCCAAAAACCAAAAAAAAAAAAAAAAAAAAAAAAAGATGACCTTCCACAGCTTAAGATGGCAACACAAGCACCCATCAAGATCAGTGTCATAAGTTTTCCTATTTTAGAGACAGACGAACATCACTTAGAAATTAAAGGCAGAGGACTAGAGTGCATGCAGTCCACCCAGATTAAATTCCCAGCTCACCAAGGTTTCCCAGGCATTGCTAGGAGTGACCCCTGAGCAAAATTAGGTATGGCCCAAAACCCAGGCTTCCACGTTTCCATAGAGGTAAAATCATCCTGGGAAAAAAAGAGGAAATATTCTGACTCTTCAACTAAGCTGCCTTTCACAGTCTGCAGAGAGAAAACCTATCCCTTGTCCACACTGCTAAACAATTAAAGCAGTATGCTAGGAGATGTCCTCATTTCTTGGTGACTATAAATACAACATAGCTGGTTGAGAGGCCTCCTGTTCTCTTTGAAATGTTTTAAACCTGTGCTAGGAGGCTAGAGAGATAGTAAGATGCCTGTCTTGCATGTGGCAGGCCCAGGTTCGCTTGCTAGCACCCCCTATGGTGTCCTGATCCTTGCCAAGAGTTATCCCTGAGCACAGAGTTGAGAGAGTAAGCTCTGAGAGCCACCATGTATGGTCCAAGAAACAAAAATAAAATATATTTGTGTCCCAGAAGACAGAGAGATAATAAGAACTTAAAATGTTTGCCTTGCATTGTCAAACCCCAGTTCCATTTCTGGCACCACATATAGTTCCAAGTCCTGCCAGGAGTGAAGCCTTAGTACAAAGCCAGAAATAAGCCCAGAACACCTAACTTAGAGCACCTAGAAACTTACTTCCTCCTCTAATAAAACACAACAAAACCCAACTTGTACCCCCAGACTTTGGATGCCCTGCCATGAGCTTCTTTTACAAGAGAAGGCAAGTTAGACCCAGGTTCTCCCTCCCACTCAGCCAGCCAAGGTAAGGGATATTCTCACTTCCTGCAAAGCTTGATGAACATTTGGGTCCTAGAAGGACAAAAGAAAAGATGGTCCAATAAAGGTATTCCTAGATTAATGGAAATGCATGGGGCAAACATAACTGAAAATACAAAGTATATGCAAAGGTACATCCAAGTCAATAAAATGATTGATGCAATACTTTGGTTTGGTCTGTGTGTTTGTGTATGTGTTTATTGTTATTATTTAGTTTTTGGTCACACCCAGCAATACTCAGGGTTTACTACTGGCTCTGTAGTCAGGGATCAATTCAGGTGTTGCTTAGGGGATCATATGCGGTCTGAGTATTAAACAAGGGTCAGCCAAAGGCAAAATAAACTCCTTTCTGGCTGTATTATTGCTCCAGCACAAATCCATTGGGTTTTGGACCACACCATCAAAGTCCTTGGTTTACTTTTGGCTCTGTGCTCAGCAATCACTCCTAGAATGACTCAGGAGACCTTATCTGTTACCCCAGATCCAACTGGGGTTGGTTGTATACAAGGCAAGTTCTTTAATCCCTGTACTATCTCTTTGTCTCCTGATATTTTTTATCCTTTATTATTTCATGGTTATATAAACTTACAGGTTCAATATTCAAGGAGTATGAAATAGTATGCTTACTCTTGGCTCTATACCCAAGGATCACTTTGTGGAACCTTATATGGTGCCAGGGATCAAGCTCCGATTGTTTAAAAATAAGCAAAAGCCTTAATCCCTCTAGCCCTTGCATAAAACCAATTTTTGAAAATCTTTTCATGCGAATGGATATAGAAATTCCTAAGATTGTCTTTTTGTTTGCTATTGGGTTTTTTGTTTGTTTGTTGTTTTATTTTGGGGATCATATCCAACAATGCTCGGGTTACTGTTTCTGTGTTTAGGAATTACTCCTGGCAGTGCTTGGGAGCAATATAGGATGCTGGGAATCAAATCTAGGTCTGCCACATACAAGACAAGCACTCTACCCTCTATACTATCTCTTCAGCCCTTCCTGGTTTATTTTGTATTGCTTCTAGAGTTCTGCTTCATACACTTAACACTATTTATTTTGCCACTCCCTGTAAATGGACTTTTAGGGGTTTTTTTCCTTCAATATTTTGGTAATGCAAACCCAAGTTTAAGTCATCTTTGAGAAAAAAAAATCTGAATGATAAGTTACTTATTCAAAAGTATGTGTCCTGGCAATTTTAATACATATTACCAAATTGCCCTATATAGAAGTGAATCCATTTATGCTTTACTTGCCAAGTGGGTAGAATATTTTGTTTTCCTCATCTGGTAAGTATTAAAGAATGGCTTTTTTTCTTTTCTTTTTCTTTTTTTTTTGGGGGGGGCACACCCAGCGGTGCTCAGGGGTTACTCCTGGCTGTCTGCTCAGAAATAGCTCCTGGCAGGCACGGGGGACCATATGGGACATCGGGATTCAAACCAACCACCTTTGGTCCTGGATGGGCTGCTTGCAAGGCAAACACCGCTGTGCTATCTCTCTGGACCCAGCTTTTTTTTTTTTTAATTGCTTTTATAACATCTCCAAAAATGTTCTGTCCTTTATCTTATTTGATCATTCATAATTCCAATTTGCTAGTGGCAGTTTGAACACTGAAAAGATAAACTTCTGTTGTCACACACAATGTAAATGGCTATGGGCATATGTTCAGTACTCTTGTCTGTGTTGCACTCTGCCATAGAGAAGCTTACAGAGGTTAAAAGAGAGTAGATGGCTTCAAGCATTCCCTTAAAGACACATGATATCAAAAAGCACAGAAGCTTTCTGACATCTGCTAAAAGGCCTCCTCTTTAGTGGTCTCATACCAAGAGCAGATTTCTGCATGTCCCCTGGAGAGCTCTCTCCGGAAGCAGAGGGGCTCTGATTAGCAATCTGATCTGACCAAGTCCCAAACATTAGCTTGGATTCAATATCTGGGAAGAAATAGTTCCTTGTTTTCAATTCTTCTAGACTTCTTTCTCACTGACCACCCAGTATCTAAATATTGATCACCCTGGTACAGGTCAGAGGATGGTTTCCCCTATTTTTTGGGGGGGGGGGTTTGGGCCACACCCGGTAACGCTCAGGGGTTACTCCTGGCTATGTGTTCAGAAGTTGCTCCTGGCTTGGGGGACCATATGGGACACCGGGGGATCGAACCGCGGTCCGTCCAAGGCTAGCGCAGGCAAGGCAGGCACCTTACCTTCAGCGCCACCGCCCGGCCCCTGGTTTCCCCAATTTTTAACTTTCTGTTGGGTCCTTGAACCTAGTGAAGATAATCTCTAAGATGCACATATGTGCACACAGAAGGATCTACTAATAAATCTGTTAGATCCCTTTATTGACTGATGATAAAATACAAGGTTAGTAATATTCTATTGCTTAGGAGTGCACCATGTACCAGTAATAAAGCAGAAAGCACAATATAATCTATAAGTGAACACAAATTACCCCTGCCAATTTTTCTTTGCTCCTCTTTTATTATTATTATTTTGGTTTTTGGGTCACACCCGGCAGCACTCAGGGGTTACTCCTGGCTCTATGCTTAGAAATCACTTCTGGCAGGCTCAGGGGACCATATGGGATGCTGGGATTCAAACCACTGTCTTTCTGCATGCAAGACAAAAGCCTTACCTCCATGCTATCTCTCCGGCCCCTCCTCTTTTATTTTGATGTGTTGCCTAACCACTCTCTCAGGTTCTCAGTCTGGAAACCTGAAAATTCACATCCACAGCTGTGCCTCACTTACCTACTTCATCCCTGTGTTCTATGAATGGCACCTCTTACAAGTCTTCTCATCTGTTACCTTAGTTTTCTCTCTGCAATCTGGATTTGAGGCCTCAGCAGAATCTATTGATGTTCTACCTCCTCTGTAGGTCTTTCTTTAGCCATGCAAATTCTAGAGGGTAACCCTTCTAAAGGTGACTCCACAGCTCACCATGTCACATTCTCTTCATGGACACTGGACAACCTCTCTTTCAGAGCTCCTACTCCAAATTCTTTTCTTGTTCAGGCCCAGTTCTTCTTTCTCTTCTTCCCACCCACTTTTGCATATATTACACCTTCCACCTGGATGTATTCCTTCCTGGGCACAAACAAGTCCTGTACTGCAGAGATTCAAATTAGCTCCCAGTGAAAAGCCTTTTTGATAATACAGTGCACTCAGAATTGCCTCCTCTTTATTCCACAGTGGCCAGCTCTCTACTATATGTCTGTTATTCCTAGTAGAATTATTTTTAGCTCCCACTCAAGTCAGGACACAAACCATTAGATGCAAATTTTTGTATTCCAGAGTCCAGCATAATGTGCATAAAAACAGTGTAGCTGGTTCTCAAAAAAAAAAAAAAAAAAAACAGGGAGGGAGGACAGTCTGAACAAAGGGCAACAGGACTACTGTTTAAATTGCTTAATATTTCAGAACAGAGCTAGAACAATAGTAGTGGGTATGGCACTTGCCTTATACACAGCCAACCCTAGATTTGACCCCCAGTATTCCATATGGTCCCCTGAGCCCACCAGGAGTAATTTTCTGAGTCTAGAGCCAGGTAGAAACCTTGAGTACCCCTGATGTTAACCCAAAACAATTTCAGAGCAGTACAAGGCGGAGTGTTTCCGTTTTTAGCTATCTGAAGCAAAAGGCTAGAACACTTCTGCAAAGCAAATTGATTGCCACCCAAAAGATGAGATTAGGAAGATTATAACTCTGTGTGTGTGTGTGTGTGTGTGTGAGAGAGAGAGAGAGAGAGAGAGAGAGAGAGAGAGAGAGAGAGAGAGAGAGAGAGAGAGATCTTGTGTGTACATTTATCTATACATCCAGAGGGCACATTTAACTAACTTCAGAAACTTTACTGATGTTACTCAGATTAAAAAAACAAACAAACCATTTTCATCTTCTAACAGAATTTTCTTAGACTTGACCAGATAAATAATGTATCACTCAAGGGTGTGAGAATGTTAGGCTAATTCTCTCCCTCAAATCTTCTTTGGTTCTAATGCTAATTATTGACACCTCCCTTTCCCCCACTCCCCACCTCACCCCGAAACTTTCAGCCAGTAAGTATGTTAAAGGCAAGTGAAAAGTCCCTTCCCTTACTCCAGAAAAGAGAGAAGAGACGTGTGGTTGCGGTTGGTGTTTCAAGTCTATTTTTTATTATTTGTAATGGCATTCAAGTGTAGTTCCAAGTTCAGCTGCGACTTTACTCCGTTTCCTCCTACACAAATTATCTTTCGGGAATCGAAGGAAACTAAACTAGTTCAGTGGATTCTTGCCCCTCGGGACATCGTTGTTTTTTTTAACAACTCTTAAAGCTGTGTAGGCGAGAACCTCCTGACCCCTTGGGAATTTTCTAATCCTGTGTTTAGAGCTGGATTTGAGGGTGTCAGTGAGTGAGTCCACGAGGAGGGGGTCAAATCACCAGGGATCTAGGTAAGGCGTGTGTATGTGTGTGTGTGGGGGGGTTACCCCTGCGTTCGGAAGTCGAGGCGACCAGCCCCTGAGAACGGGCCAGCGGGTGCACCCCTGGTCGCGCTCGCCCCGTGCGCCAGCGTCTCCTCGGCTTGCGATTTGGTTTCTTGGTCGGATCCCAGCTGGCCCAGACTTGCTCTGAAGCAGGAGGAACCGCTGTCGAGCGAAGAGTGCACACGGGGTGATTGATGAACTCTTAATAGGACTCATCTCCCAGCCCCCACCGACCCCAGACGCACACCGAGAACCCCGAGCCCCCAGCCCCCTCCCCAGACGCTGCGTGGGTTGGCGAGGAACTCACCACTGGTCTTTCCGCTGATGGTGGTCCCGGTGCTCGCAACAGCAAGCACCCAGCCCTCGCCCCAAAGCCAGCACCGAGCACGCGCGGAGCCCCCTAGGGCCCACCCAGCCGCCCACTGTGCCCAGACCGCCCGCCGTGGGGTGGTGGCCGCTATTGTTTCCCCTGGGGGGGCGGACTAGAGGTGCACAGATCTAGGCCCTCCCGGCCCCCCCTCCTGGAGTGTTCCCAGGTCCCCAGATGTCTGGGGGGCTCCCATTGTGTGGGCTCTGCCGGCCTCGAGGATGGCGTCGTGGCTGCCCCAGGGGGGCAGCAGAGTGAGAGAGCTCGGTAACCGCTCCCACCTCTTGAAGCTGCTGACTCCCTTTCCCTCTCTGCTACGGGGAAGGAGACTGGAAGAGACTGAGCGTTCCTTAGTAGGGCAGCGCTGTGAACAATAGTCATCAGAAGCCCTCCCCCCCACCCCCACTCCTCCTCCTCCAGAGGCTCCTCTCCTCTTGAGCTAGATGCTGCAGTCCAACAGGCCTTCGAGGCCTGCTCTGGCCCTGCCTCCTGAACAGTGAAAAGCATTGAGCCTAGGCCAGGGCTCTCGCCAGACTTGGTCAAGATGCCCCCACTCGGACTTTTACTCAGGTTACAACCCTATTTTCATGTCTCCCCATTCTACTCTTCAATAACACTGGCCCAGACTAGCAGCTATAGGAACCAGTTTGGATACTTTGCCACAAGATAGATCTTCCATCTTGCAGATCTTCGGCTCCTGAAAAATGACTGGCAGCCCCACTCATTGTCTTGGAACTTCCATGTATGGAAACCTTTTGTACTTCCCGCCAGACCAGACTGGAAAGGGGTTTTGGATGGTCTCTGCAGTTCCAACTTTCTAAGGTAAAAGTGCTTGGCCTGGTGAAAGTGTTTGGGCTTGGGCAACAGACCAGGTGTATAAACTCATTTGGCATCTGCCTCAGGCCACAGAGATAAGGACAATTGTAGCCCAAGTAGAAGACAAGGATACAGAAGTAAGGTTTTTTTTTTTTTTTTTTTTTTTTATGCTCAGGTGATATCTACCGGCACCTTACCAGTGTAGGAAAGGTTTATCTGCCCTTTTACTTCTCTCACCCAAGCCTTCTGCAAGAGAGAATTAAGAGGTCAATCCTCTATGGAGATTAGTGTTATTGGCTATGTGACTCAGCCCCTACTCTGGAGATGGAAGTCTCACTGGCAAGTTGCAGAACCATGAAGTTATGCTACTGTAAGCTTGTGAGATGGGGCCTTCCACTTCTCACCTCTTGTTATTTTTATTTCATAGTTATAAACTTTTATTGATCCTCTTCTTTTATTACAGCTTCTACCAGGACCACAGCAATGCCAAGAACTCTCACATGAAGATGAACATGAAGATCTGTTACTAGGATTAACCAACTCTTGATTTGAGAAGGAAGTTTCAGCTAATTCTGAAAATAAAATCAAAACTAGTTGTGCGGGATCAATAGAATGGGTAAGGCACTTGCCTTGCACATGGCCAACCCGGGTTCCATCCCTGCCACCACAAATGTTCCTTCTATTCTGCCAAGTGTGATCCTCTGAGTGCAGAGCTAGGATTAAGCACTGAATAACTGGGTATGGTCCAAGAACAAACCAAACCAAAAAATCAAGACAGGCCTGTGACTACTGCAGGTGTAAATCTTCCTCCTAAATCAGGAGAAAAAACAGAATGTAGTATTGTTTCTTTGTATTCAAACACACACACACACATCTCCTCTTCACCCTCCCTAATGAAAACCTCAGCAGATGGAGACTAGGGTAGGCTGGCTACTTTGCTAGCAGAGAAGCTGCACTTTACTCAAGGGTCAACCAAGCTGCTACAGGCTGTGAGTGGAAGAAGGGAGAGTGGCTAGTATAGGTAATCACTACCTTTTAATACTCCTTATAGTTAGAAATTCGAAAAATCCTGTTCAGCAAGGTTAGCAACCTCTGGGGCCTGGCAAGCCAATTTGCTGATGTATCTTTGATACAGAGGAGTTTTGGGGTTGTACAAGGGGAAAGTATTCCTATTTTCTCCTCCCCAGTGAACCCCTCTTTGAAATCCTGTACAAAGAAATGGTACGAATGGATGGTTAACTTAATGATTCCATCAGGGGTGGATTTTTCTCTGTCAGGCCCCTGGATGTGGCTGAGACCTGAAAGCCAAGAAATAGTGATGTCCTAAGTAGCCCTATTTTAGCATTTTCTAGAGGCCATGACTGCTTCCCCAGGCATTTCCAGTTCCCACATGGCCCGGCCCAGCTGACCAACTCAATTGGGGTTGCTTTCCTCCTCCTCAAGAGGGTGGGCCCTGAGTTTCTCCTGGTAGTCTTGGCAGCCAGCTCTCTGGACACCCCGAACACAGACACTACCCTGCTTTTAATTTACACCGATGGTCTGAGCAAACAACCAGGGACTCTCAAACGACTGCTAGGGCCTATTGTGGGCCAGGGCACATCTTCCAATCTCCCTTTCTTCAGGTTCCTAAAGAAACAGCCTCCTACCAGGCAGCCTCCATAGACCCAAAGCCCGGCTGGCCTAGGCCAAAGAAGCAAAGGAGACCCGCGCCCCCCGCGAGGCCGGCCCTTCCCAGCGCCAAACGTCAGCCCTTGCGGCCTTTGTGTGGCCGCCACGGCGCGGGGGATTGTCGCGCACACAATGGCGCGACTGCTCCCATAAGCCCCGGGCTGTTCCAGGCGTCCCCCTGGGACCCCCCTACCCCGGGCAACCTCTCCAGGCCTGGGTGCGCTCTCCCGAGACTCTTCGGGCCAGGGTTCCCTCCCTGCCCACTCGCGCTGTCCCGCCGCAGGTTCCCGGGCCGGGAGGACCTAGGTCCAGGCCCGGAGGCCATGGCGGCGCGCTCCCCTCCCCCAGCGCGCGGAGAGGCGGGCCTGGGCCACAGAGCCGCTATTGTGGCGGCCGGGCGCTGGCGGGGAGGCGGCGGCGGGGAGCTCGGGCACCGGCGGCCCGGAGGGAGGCGCAGGGAGAAGAAAGGAAGGTTTGGATCCAGGGCACTGGGGGCCTTCCGAGGGCGTTTGCTTGTGTTTAGACTCGGGCTCTTCCTAACACTAATTGCAGGCTCAAAGGAGCAGAATTTATGGCGAAGGCCAAGGCGGCTTGTGTATAATTTATGAAGTTTTAAATGTCTGGGCCGCGGGGCGAGAGGGCCGCGTACTCCCAGGACTTGCTGCCACCCCCAACGCGCGCCCGGAGCGGCCGAGTTTGCTCCCCTCCAGGTCGAGCCACCCCCGCTTCTAGGAGCCATTCTCCCGGGGTGCAAGCAAGGTTCTGGGTGGGCCCAGGTGAACCCCCCAGCCCCCCAGCCCTCCCTTTCTCCCTCCACCTAGAAGGGAGCTTCTCAGAGCGAGTGCAGCTGCCTGGGGAGGAGCCCCCCAACCCCGCACTTCTGTGGATTCCGGGTGCGAGAGGAAGCTGATGTCAGCCAGCCTAGACACCGGTTAACGTCTAATCCATGAAACCCTAAGCCGCAGGTGACACTTGGGGCCTTGCAGACACCCGCAGACTCAGCAGATACTCCTGCGGTAACATACCGCACTGGAAAACGCCGGGAGCCATGATGCATTATGTATTATTATTATTATTATTATTATTATTATTTATGATAGGAAGAGGAGATGAGGGAAAACCGGCCTGAATCTAAACAGCCTGACAATTCATCTATTTAATATTTAGCCAGTTAAGGAAGGTGGTTGAAATCCCGGCAAGGCAGCGAGCTCTTTTTTTATTTCCCTAATAGTTTAAAAAATAATTTCTTACAAGACAATTAGAAATTCTGTCTATGGATGAAAATCTCATAGAAAAACAATTTTAAGCCTTGAAAGTTGGTAAAAATATGTTTTCTGTTGAAGTCGTTTATTCTGCTGATACACTGCTACAATATGGATACTTGAAATCTGCGTGGATAAAGTGAAATTTAGCAGACGGATATTCCCTTCCCGCTCCCAGTCTAACATGCCTTTTTGAAAACAGCACAAAGAAACAAGGAAACTAAATATTATTTGGATTCATCATTTAGCAAAACATAAACATCCAAATAGAAAGGATTGTTGTTTCACCAGAAGATTAGAAGTTGAATTATTTCCACACAATAGAAATTTCACCTCGTGTCACCCGGGATGTAGTAGGAGTTGCATTATTTGTCAAACCAAATAGAGATGCGTGGGCCGACTTTGCTGAAATACAAAAGAATTGAAGCTTATCTGAAGGCGTTTTCAAGTGCCTTTCCCAGAGAATCGGGTGTAAGTTGTCCGCCCCTAGCTAAAGTCACACTAATATTTACAAAATGGTTATAAATCCTTGAAGACGTTTCTGCCTGTTTTGTACAAAGAAACAGAAGTAAACAAGGTGTTCATACTTGTTTTGTTCCATTAATGAAACTTTTATTACTTTACATCATGGGGAACGTTTGTTTTCTTTAGAAATAACGACCAGCCACAATAAAGGGACAGTCGTCACAGCATTCCTTAGAGAAAATAACTGAGGTGCAGGTTTCCAAATGACCGATTCTTTCTCTGCACCTTAGCTTTTTCATTCATAACTCAACCCTTCTTTACAACTTCTCTAACGTCTTTGATTGTCAGGTTTTTTTTTCTTCAAAGTTTAAGTTTTATTGTTCAACACAGAAAATTGAGTTCTGGCTTCCCCAATGTAAATACAATCTTTAAAAAGTCGACTGTGTCTAAGAAAGAGGGCAGTAGAAACAGCAAATCAGGTGCAGCAGGCAGCCCTGTGCAAGTCACCCCAAGAGAACATTTCTAGGTCTGTATCCTCTGGCTCCCCCGCCCCCAACGTCAATAGCTGGAATGTACTCAAGTGTGCCCGAACCAATTTGTGCACTAAATTCCGAATAAATGCGAAATGTACATTTCTAAGACAGCCTATTCTGGGGGCTTCCACCGCGCCTGTGCAATCAAGGCAAAGCAATCTACTTACTTGCAAGTGTGCGTGATTAACACAGACACGCTTCGGACTGAGAATCTTTTTTTTTTTTTATTCTAAATATTTGTTCAAATAGTACCAGACAATTTGAAATCAATAAACTGTGGCGAGGGCGACGGCTGTTGAGAAAAGAGTCACGGGTGTGGTGCCACGCCACGGGGGCTGCCTGACTATCCAGCAAGGACGGTTCGCGGTCTGAATCCTTTACAGTAACTACAAACACCAGCCACGGTTACAACTGTTCAAAACTACTCTCTCAACTAGTTCAGACGGGGCGGGGGGGGGGGTGTACTAAAGAGGTGAAACGTGCCCCCCCCCCCCGCGGCCTGCGATCGGGTTGCTAAGCTCGGCTGGAGAATTCTACAAATATTCACATAAATACATTGAGACGAGGATAAATAATCGAGGAAACGAAATGACTCGCTTCAAATAATAAATACAGGTCGTTTGAGTCCGATGCAATCCTTACGGGATAGGAAGGAGGGTTATAAATTAAGGACTCCGCAACGAAGCTCGATGCGGGCCGGGCTCTCGGAGCTCGGGTCGTCGCTGTGCGGGCGCGCGCCGCCGCCGCCGCCGCCGGATCTCACACTTACCTTGGGGGACACCATTACCAGATTAATGTCCCTCGGTCCGCGGTCTAGGGCACTCACTGTCAGGCTTACAGAGCAGGATCTCTGCGGCTGATTTAGGGCGACTCACCCGGAGTCGGGAGGGAGCGCCCGGAGTCGGGAGGCCCGGTGCCCGCTATTTTTCGGCCGCCCTGGGGCCCCGAGACCCGAGAGTTGGCGACCCGGCCAGAGCGAGGGAGAGATGTGGGTCCCCTAGAGCCCTGCCCGCCCCCCAGCCCTAGCCCCAGCCCAAGAGGTATTCGCGCCCCGAGTTCGAGCCGAGGGCGAGCGCTACAGATGCGTCAGTTTGGGGGCCTCGGGCAGGCGTCCCTGAGACGAGTGGTGGGCCGAGAGATCCGTGTAGGTCGGGTGCGGGTCGCAGGGTCCGTGGTGGTGGTTGCCGGGGATCTGCGCGGCGCAGCTGTAGTCCACGCTGGCCGAGGACGGGTGCGAGAGGTGGCCCAGGTTGAACACCGGCCCCGACGCGGGCGCCATGGAGTCGACGAAGTTGCCGCCCACGTACACCGGGCTGCCCTGCAGGTTGGCGCTGGCGAAGCCGCCGCCGTTGCTGGCCATTGGGTGCGGCTCGAACTCGGGCGCGGCGTAGCGCTTCTGCTGCGGCAGGCAGCTGCTGAGCGGCGCCGTGTAGGCGGCCAGGCCGTACATGTTGGGCTGCGACTTGGCGAAGGCGGGCGGCGAGGGCGCGTCGTACGCCAGGCCGGGCACCGGCTGCAGCTGGCCCGAGTAGGCCACATGGCCCGCGGCGCCGCCGAGCGGCGGGCTGCGCTCGGGGGACTGGCCGGCCGGCGAGTGCAGGATGCCTTTGGCCTTCTGGTCCTTCTTGTACTTCATGCGGCGATTCTGGAACCAGATCTTGATCTGGCGCTCCGTCAGGTTCAGCAGGTTGGCCATCTCCACGCGGCGCGGCCGGCACAGGTAGCGGTTGAAGTGGAACTCCTTCTCCAGCTCCACCAGCTGCGCGCTGGTGTACGCCGTGCGCACTCGCTTGGACGCGGGGCCTGGCGGGCTCTTGTCCTCGCAGCTCTCTCCTGGGCAGAGAGGGGACGAGAGGGAACGTTGAGCGAGTAGCTAGCTGGGGGGAGGGGGGAACACCCAAGGTGGGAGATGGGTGCTGCCCCGGTTGCCTCCTCTTCCTCCACCTCTCCCTGCACCTTCATCCGGGGTGGGAGATGGGGAGGGGCGTGGGAAAGGGGAGACTCCGGGAGGGAACTCGCTGGCCCCAGGCCTACCTATCAGTCGTACCTGAAACCCCCGTCTGCTCGCTCAGGGCCCACTCGCTCCGCCCGCCCCCTCCCCCGCCGCCCAGTCCATCATCCCGTTCCCAAGGCCGCGGAGGAGTTGAATGAGAGGCTAGGAGCAGCTGGGAAAGCCTCCCGCCGTCTAAGAGGGGACCAGTCTTCCATCACCCGCCTCCCCATCTCTGCGGTTGGGGTGCAGGCCAGTCCTGCTGTATCCTGCCTGGCTCAGGTGCCACCTCCTAGGCAAGGCACCCCCAAGGAACTGGATGGAGATGAGGGCAGAGATCTTGATTGAGGGCAGAGATCTCCCCCAACCCCAACCCAGGAGCACCCAGGGCTCTGCATCCAAATGCAAGGAGGTAATAAGACATCAAAAAAGATTGCCCCCAAGTGTTTAGAGGCCCAGCTGGGAGCTTTCTGAGGCTAGCTTTGCTGGGAGCAGCAGCCTCCACACTGGCTTCCACCACCCCTACCACCTCTCAGCAGCTTGTCCACTCCCTCCCTGGGAAGACAAATGGATTTCTCCTGGGAGGGAGGGCCAGGGCCTGAGCTGCGGAAGGAGGGGCAGGGAAAGGCGCAGAGAGGCCGGAAGACACTTTCCCCTTAGAAGCAGCAGCCCCAAGGAGCAGCCAGGCAAGCCTCAGACTTGATAACAGACTAACCAACATCCCAGACCTCCAACTCGCCCTAGACATAGACGAAAGTTCATCCACCTGAAGATAAACTGAATCAAAGAACACAAGGTCCAAACACCTCAGGAGCCAAGCAGGCTGTATGCAAGCAGGCCTCAGCAGGCCTCAAAGCTCCGGGCTCTGCCCATCTTCCACATGCCCTGAATGGCTCAACAGGCAACTCAGTCCAGAGCTCCCTTCCCAGGAAGAGAGGTCCAAGGCTAATCCTGTTTCAGAACACATCCTTGCCACCTAAGACATGCCTTTTTCTGTTAGGAATGTACTGGTGTGGGGAGAATTGGCCTGAGGTGGCCCAAGTAAAATTCTATAATTATGCCTTGCAAAGCCTCTATCTTTAAGTGCATTGTGTGTGGTTTTAGGGTCTTGCGCAAGTCACTTATCATTTGTAACAATTTCCTTATCTATAAGGCAAGGATGTTATCATAGCCATCAAATTGTTTCATGGGGGCCAGATATTGCTCAAAGGGTTGAAACACATGAATGTTTTGGTTTGGTCTAGGAACAGTGCTCAGGACTTACACCTGGCTCACGCTCAGGGAACACTCCTAGCTAGGCTCAAAGAATCATATGCTGAGCTGAGGCTCTAACCAGGTCAGCCATGTAAGGCAGATGCCCTACCCCCACTCCACACTATCTCACTCCATACTATCTCTTTGGGTCCTAAGTGCATATGAGAAACCCAAGTTTGATCCCCAGCACTAAAGTAGAAGTAACCTCTGCCCAGCACCACCAGGTATGATCAAAGTCTTCTTTGTAAAATTAAATAATGCAGGGCCTGAGCTATAATAGTACAGCAGGGCATTTACCTTACATGCATCCAACCTGGGTCCCATCCTCAGCACCCCTTATCCTCCTCCAAAGTCACCAGGGCTAATTCCTGAGTGCAGAGCCAGGAGTAATTAATCCCTGTGCACTGCCAGGTGTGGCCCATAAACAAAATAAAAAGGTAAATAATTTTTGTAAAGCATTTTGCATGATTTTTTGAGACAGTTTTGGGTCACTCCCAGAAGTGCTAAGAGGGTACTCCTGGTTCTGTGCTTGGGAATTACTCCCAGTTCTCTGGAGACTATACACTGCCAATGGGATCAAACTGCTATCATCCATATGCAAGGGAAACATCTTTTATTTTCAAGGAAAGGAACCTCACTTTATTTGGGGGGGGCACACCTGACAGTGCTCAGGGGTTATTCCTGGCTCTGTGCTCAGAAATCACACCTGGCAGGCTCAGAGGACCATATGGGATGCTGGGGATCGAACCCAGGTATGTCCCAGGTTGGCAGCATGCAAGGCAAATACCCTACCACTATGCTATCACTCCGACCCCTAAGGCTAACATCTGAATCCTAAATTATCTCTCTGGTCTATTTAGCTGGTTTCTTAACATAGCATGCCACTGACTTTAGTTATTTTGCATTTAAGGGTTTGAGGGTCACATTCATTGGTAGTAGAAGACTACTCCTGGATTAGTGCTCAGGAATCATTAGCTACAGGAGTATTAAACCCAGGGCCCTTGCATGCAAATCATGCACTCCAGCCCCTTGAGTCATCTTCTCAGGCCTTCTGCTTTTAATGAAATGGGGCGTGTATTATATACCACCTGTGTTTGGGAAACATAATATCCATCTTTAAGGGCCAGAGAGATAGCATGAAGGTATGCATGCCTTGCATGCAGAAGGAGAGTGGTTCGAATCCCAGCATCCCATATGGTCCCCCATGCCTGCCAGGAGCGATTTCTGAATGTAGAGCCAGGAGTAACCCCTGGGTGCTGCCGGGTCTAACCCAAAAACCAAAAGTAAAAAAAAAACATCTTCAAGTTTGAAGAGCTGGGGAGGGGGGCTAGAAGGAGCTGAGTTATCCCCAGCAACCCAGGATAAGACCAATATTCTGTCAGTATAAGGAGGAGCTATCTAGTTCTAAACATAAGGTTTGCCCATCAGTGGCACCAGCACC